>NW_023465618.1:0-8494 GCF_013731165.1 Rhagoletis pomonella | reverse complement strand
AGAATCACTCTTGCCAACAAGTGCTACTTTGGGCTGAGTAGGCAATTGAGAAGTAAAGTCCTCTCTCGTCGTACAAAGATCACACTCTATAAGTCACTCATCATGCCTGTGCTGGTGTATGGCGCGGAAGCATGGACAATGAAAGCATCTGATGAGGCGGCTCTTGGAGTTTTCGAGAAAAAAATTTTGCGAAAGATGTACGGACCTTTGCGCGTTGGCGAATACCGCAGACGATTTAACGATGAGCTGTATGAGCTTTACACTTTTTCCTTTATTGGTACAATCTAAGATGTCTGTTTTTTATACCCGAGCGGTTTGTATTTAAAATAAGCGAAATCGGACTGTAACCACGCCCACTGCCCATATAACGTATTTTCGAAAAATGCAAGAAATACGATATTTCAGTAAATATTGGATCTATATTGTTAAAATTTTTTATGTGGAATAGAATTTTTATAGTAATGTTATTATAATTTTTTTTTGAAAATGAGCGTGACCCCGCCTTCCTTATGATGAAATGCTGTATCTCAGTAGCCGCTTCACCAATCCTTACCAAACTCGGTAGGAGCCTTACCTAGGGTTTAGTTAAGAAATCTGTGAAAATATTTGAAATCGGGAAATAACTACGCCCACCTACCATATAACGGTAATTTACAGAAACACGAAAACTGCGATAAATAAGCACCTACTGAAGCCAAATCACTTAAAATCGATGATTGCAATATCCACTTAGTAGAAACTTAGATTATTATAATTTTCTGTATAATGGGCGTGGTGCATATTTTATGCGCAGTAATAATGACGCGGTTGTTAAATATTTAACTACTTCCGGCGAGATAGATGTCGAGACTAGTTCTATGTCCTTTACTATGAAATCTACCGACGAGATTGATGTGTAGAATAGTTTTGCATATTCCATGTAAGTAATCTTTGTCTGGACAAACAAGAATCCAAAATGATAAAATTGTGGTAATAGAACTGATTTCCTAAAAAGTTATTTGAAAACTTCCAAATGTACCTAAAACGGTGTGTTTGTATCGAATATACTTTCAAACTAAATAAAGATACGATTGTACAAACTTTTCCATCACCGGAGCTATTAAATCTTATTTAGCAACTATTTTCTTCTTTTTGGATACATTGTTTTCTTTTTATAATTTTATTTTTAGATTTTATTGCTTTAAAAAAGAAAAAAAATATTTTATAAATTAATTTAATTTTTAAAAATATTTTAACTAATTTCGCTTTGCTTTTATTTAATTTTATTTCATTTATTAGTTTTTATTTTTTTTTTTAAGAAAAATATTTATACATATTTTTTAATTAAATTAAATTTTTTTAAGTTATGTATTGCCAAAAGACGAAGAGCATAACATTACGACCTCCTCGACAGTAAAGGGGTTTCAAGATAGTTGTCAGAATTGACAATTGTCTTACAAAAGACGCTGACTTCCAAAATGTATGGTTGCAATGTATGTATACAGTTTGACTGCGGTGTGTACACAACGTAGCTATGCTTATGGGCTGACTATAGGGCTAACTATAGTATGAATAAGCAAGCGTATGCAAACGTGCGAATACACATAAATCCTATTCTGAAACTATAATGTGCTTAACATCAAGTTTCGCCAAACGTCATTTGCTTAAGGAAAGAGCGATACTGATCGCACCTTCCGTACGGAATCAGCTGTTTGTCCTCGTAGTATGTATGTACATATGTACCACATGCAGTGTTGCCGCATTGCCATTTTTTTACTGAAATTGGCAATTTTTTTCTTTATTTATCATATTTGGTAATTTGGTAACTTATTTTTTAATTTGGTAACTTTTTCGATTTAGTCCTACATGCAACACAGGTCAAAAGAAGTTCTGGTGCCACATTAGGAAGTGGGCCGTAAGCGTTTCCTTTTACAGAAACACCAGGATAACCTGAAAGCGTCGCAAGGCGAACAGTTCTTCGGCGTTTCTTGGTTACTATAATAGTGTGATCTACAACAAACTGCTTGTAGTGGCTATTGTCATATCTAATTAAAAGTGGCAACACTGAACTCATGTAAGTAAAATATAGCCACCTAAAAGTCTACACCACGTTGCTTATGCATTTGACAGACTTTTCGTTCATTTTCTGACAGTCAGTTACGGAAGCTTATTCACATTATAGTCAGCCCTATACTGGTCGCACCTTCCGTATGGAATCAGCTGTTTGTTGGTTGGTTGTAGTGCCACCTAAGCTAAGGGAAATACTGTTTCTTCGCTGCCATCCAAGCCGCAGCTGTGGCATATTCTGTTATATGGAAGACCTATTCTACAAGCATATTTTCTGCCAGATTAGATTTAGTTAGTTTTCGCGTCAAAACTCTATTGTATTTCTCCCAATTGGTTGTACGTGGTTTCCTGTATTTAGACTGGGTGTAGGATATTCCGCGTAGATTAAAGAGTATCCAGCAGTGATCAGACATTGATGGCCTGTTGGAAACTCTCCAGTTCTCAACGGTAACGCCATCGTTCCCTAACGTTACTAGGTCCAACACCTCCTCCCACCCCGGGAAACCGGTCTGAACTTAGGAAGGTAAAGGTTGGTCGGTTACCAGTATTGCAAATACCCAAACTAGTGTTTAGTAAATAGTTTAGAAGTGACTTACCTCGCTCGTTTTCTATTGTGCTGCCCCAAACTGGATGCCTGGCATTTGCATCACATCCTATGACAAGACGTCCTGTTGTCCTGCCGTCTCCACCTTAGCTACTGTTGCGTCTGCTGTGCTGAAATTAGACCAAAGGAATGCATTTATAGCCTTCTTGATAAGAATATACGCCCGTGGTTTACCAACCTCGCTCTTGTAGATGAGATTGTAATTGTTGATATTAAAGCCCATTACTACGTCGTTCCGGCTCCTGTATTAGGCTAATGTCGATGTCCTCCTCGCTGATAAGTACGACTAGACTATCTGTAATCGAGTGCTGTAGATTTATTTGAACAATCTTACTGGGCCGGATCATCGCCATAGCTTTCCTAATGCCGAACCGAATCTTATAGTCGTTCTCTGCTAGGGCCTCCAAGGATTCGGAGGAAATCGCTAGGAGATTTGGCTTGTTTGTGGGCTTTCTCGCCTCTTCAACTTTGATGAGCTCCCAAACGTCTATTGCTATTATGTTTTTATTATGCAGCTTTATACACCGCTGCAACTTTTCGCCCGGTTCGGCTATCGGAGGTAACCATATGCGCGCACGGGGCCTACTTGTGCAAGTGCACCGATAAATCGTATATATCGCAAGCAAAATTACAAATTGTAGCCGATATTTTTGTCTGTGGTAACAAAACTGATCAAATATCATATTTATCAACTTTGAAACACATTATTTCTTAAGCTATATAACCGCGCTATCAATGGGCAGTCATAGAAGTTCCAACTTCTACTTGATCTTTGACGTATGTCAAAGAACACATAGTCTTTTAAACAATTTTTTTTCTGTGCTTTAAATACCTGCTTTGGTTTCTTTCTTTATTATGATTTTTTTTGGACCAATCTTAAAAAATCTACTAGACACAAAAGAAGAAAGTGTGCACTGTAATTCTCAACCAAATTTTCGTGATTTGCTTTTGATGTTACATATCGTCGTTTAAAGTACAAAACCGGGTATCGTCATTCTGCAAAACCGTGTAACTGACATTGGCTGCCAAAAATTTAATTTGCCCACACAAGCTCTGGGCTCAATCCTTACCCATTCGTCCTGAAATATACAAGCAGAAGTGCTATTGCTTTATAAAAAAGAGAACCATTTTGAAATATGAGTGTTTTCACTCTCTAGAAAATAATTTATGCCACCTCACATACGCAGTTTTGCATCATCTTGATACGCGGTTTTGCATTTTGTTGATACCTGCTTTTGTACTTTAAACGACGAAATACATATCTACATGAATGCTTAATTTTTACTTACATCCAAATGTATTACTATTAGGTTTAGGTATATATGTATATTAGTGTCCGACCAAAGGTTTGGCTTCGGTATTCGGCTTATTCGGAAAATTTTTTATCTTCGTCTTCGGCCTTCGTCCGAAAATGCCGAACAATTAGCCAATTCACAAGGTGTTGTATTTGCCGTAAAGTTACTTTATTTCCTGACAGTTGTTAAAATTTTGTTGTTGTTCCGTATCTCTAGAATTGTTATAGAAATGTCGTAAAATAGGGGGTAATTTTCATAGAAGTGAATCAGAAAGCAGATATTTGAAACCTTATCAGGAATTACTACATTTACCAACATATAAATTAATAGAAGATCTTCCAACTAGATGGAGTAATACCTTTACCATTATGGGAAGGCTCTTAGAACAAAACCCCGCGATTAATATGTTTGCTGTTGAGAGCTGTTTAACACTGACTGCGGATAAGTGAGGGTAAATAACTAAAGTTTTGCCTATTTTGAAATTATCTTTTGCTACACTTTTACATTTGTATTTCCACTAGTAGCCATGATTGAAAAAAAATACAAACTGCCGAAACAGACGAGTGTGAATTATCCGACTTGAAGAATAAAATGTTAAAATCCTTGCTTCGCCGCTCTAATAATTTAAAAGTGAAGTATGTATGGTTCCTACTTTAATCGATCCAAGATTCAAAGGAAAATATTTAACAATGTAAATAAATAACAGTGTATGTAAAAGAACAAGTTTTCGTTGCTTTTTGATCCTAATGATAATGAAGACACTTTTGATGAACCAACTGTTCCAATTGTAATATCGGATTCTAATAACTTCTGGGAATCCCATGATAAATCTGAAAACGATTTTACATGTAAAGCGAAAGGAGTTTTAGCCTTTTGAAATTGAAATACATGAATATTTAAATCAACCACTTGTTCTCCGTAGTGTCAATATATTCTAATAATTCCAATAGCGGGGTTTACACGATCCAACATGCAGTGGCGGATTCAGGGGAGGGGAGATGGGGGTGATCGCACCGAAAAACTATAGAAAACTGAAAAACCAATAACTGAAATAGGGTGCAATAAATTGGGGAAAGATCCCACTTAAGAATACCAGACAGCAATAGAGAATACCATAAAGAAAAGCAGAACAATAATGTACGATAATCTAGCATATAGACTAACACTTATGAACCCGAGTGTCCCTCCGTTGATTGCCTTGCCGAAGATACACAAACTAGGCAATCCGATGAGATTTATCATTAACTACAAGTCTGCTCCCCCATACAGACTCTCCAAGCACCTAAAGACGCTGCTGAAGAATAACCTGCATTTACGTAATAAATACTCCATTACGTATACATCAGAACTAATCGAGAAGATGAAATCGTGAAAGATCAACAAAAACACTAAAATCGTATCACTCGACATCAAGGACCTTTGCTCATCGATACCAACAATAGAAACCATAAAGATCGTACAAGAAATACTGATTGAAAAAATGAAAAGAGAAGCTGCTACGGAAATAGTAAACGCATTGGAGGTTACATTAAAACAGAACTACTTCCGGTTCAATAATAAGATATATGTATATACAGACGAACATGTTAGGAGTGGGCAATCCGACGTCAGCAATACTCATGGAAGTATTTATGCAAACACTAGAGGAGAAGTATATGGGAAAACATATCGACCAACCTAGGAGTAAAATTCTACGCGAGATATGTCGATGATGTTAAATGCCTAATAGAGGGAAACAAAGAGAAGCAGATACTCGACTATCTCAACAAACAACAGCAGAATATAAAACTCACTATGGAAACGGAAGAAGAAAGAAAGATTAACTATCTGGATTTAACAACTAAAATAAACAATACCACGAGCAAAATAGAGTTCGAAATATACAGGAAACCAACAGCCACAGATATGATAATACACAACAGCTCGAACCATCCACAGCAACACAAAAATGCAGCACTAAGACAACTAATAACGAGGCTTGAAAGAACCCCTCTAACAGAAGAAAACTACAAGAATGAACTGGATACAGTATATGCAATTGCGCAAAGTAACGGATATAAGAGAGGCCTGGTTAAAAGTTAAGAAGGGACACAAAATCGAAAAAGACAAGCAAAGAGAAAAACAATAAAAAAAACGTGGGCAGTTCTAACTTACCCGGGAAAGACATCGTATAAACTTGCCAAATTCTTTCATAAGTTCGACATTCAGACATCATTTAAAACAAGGAGCACTGTGGGAGGAATATTGAAAGAGAAAATAAGCGAGGAACACCCGCTAGATAAACAGGGCGTTAATAAGTTAGCCTGCGAGTGCCGATATAGCTAAATAAGACAAACAAACCGAAATATAAGAACAAGGTATCGAGAACACGTAAGGGACTATAATAAGAAAAAACGTAAACCAGAGGCTACAACAGAACATGATCAAAAATGAATGCGCACCAATGAAGATTGGACGAACAACAGAACTTCTCCATGTACAACATAAAGGACAGAGATTGAATATATTAGAAAATATGGAAATCGGTATATATAACAGAAGACCTTCAAAGGACAAATAATAAATGAGCAACTGAATACTGTATCGGACGAACTGTTTGAACCTCTAAAACGACTATACGAGAAGAAAAATGACAACAACAAAATATTAAGGATAGTCATGGAAGGGAAAACACTAACTACAAAAACAAAGAAGGAAAAAATCACTGACTTCTACCTGCCAGCAAACACAAGCCAGAACAATTCATCTACCTATTCAGCACCGCAAAGACTGCAAAACTAATGCCCAGTTGCTCAAAACATCGTTATCGACGTTACCGACACCGTGTTATATGCATGGAGTCGAAAACGTCAATAACGATGTTAACCGATGATTACTGCCAACCAGGCTTTGAGCAACCGGTCCTAAGAAGACGTACCTAACAAAAGAAAGAGGTAGTCAATAAATATTAGAGGGCTGCATGAATTCATTCAAACTTCTAGCCAAACAGAGTACAGTAGATTTGAATATTTTACTTCACATACAAAACACTCAGCGTTTGGAATTTTGTAGGTTATGAATATACATTTTGTTTTATATTTTCTACCTTCAAATGGAAGAATGTGAATGAATGAATGGAAAACATTCAAATCATTCAAACTCATTTCGGTAAAAGTTTTTTTTCTACAACCAAGTTTTTTCGTATGTAATAGGAGCGCAGCAATACATACATACATTGTATGTTTGTGCATATGTGCATAGAAAAAATTTTTGGATATTCATACAACAAATTGTCATTTATTTCAATTCAATTTATTTTTACTTTGTTTGAATATTGTGATGTCGACACAAATATCAGAACAGCTATTCACTCAAATTCAAAAAAATTTTAAGCCAAAATCATTAATTAGTTTTGTATATGAATAATTCAAAAGCCGTTTTGAATGCATTCATGCAGCCCTCTAATAAATATAAATACGAGCAACCAAAAAAATTATCCAGAACGAAAAATGATACTGAAGAGCGCACTACGACGAAACCGGGTTTTCCTCCAAACCAAATTTAACAAGGGATGACGGAAATTCGTTCCAAAATACATCACCTGCTTTTGTATTTAAACGTCGCCAATTTAAAATTATAGTAGCGTTCGCAATAACAATAAATAAGTCTCAAGGTCAAACCCTAGCAAGAGGATTGCTTAACGCATGGCGTATTGAGTAAAATACGACTTAACCAAATACCATGTTAAAGTTAACTACCAAAAGCAATGCATGTGGTTTTTAGAATAAAGAAATATGCAGATTTTTTAGACCACGGAGTACCCCGATTCTCGAAATTTATTACTAGTCCTTTTTAAAGTCGTATACATAAACATGTACACACATAACATGCCTATTTATATATGTACGTATGTATGTACATATGCATGGCTTTTATCTTTACAGAGAAAAATAAATAAAGGCGATGGTATAATCGTTTGTGCCGCAGAAACAAAAAAAAAATATGCACTTTTTAAAACCCCCAAAATAAGTTGCGATCCCGTACGAGTCCGGACTAGTCACCCTGTAGGGAAACGAACTAGTGCGGAACTGGTTCGGTTCTAGTGCGTTAATTCTCTTTTGCATGCTAGCGACTGGCGAATTTAACATTGCGATGTCCTAGGAAGTGTAAATTGTCTCCCGTTGCATCCCTTTGACTATAGTCCCGAACCAGTTCCAAATTCGGCAGATGAGATCTAGTTCGTTCTGCATCCCCTTTTCTTTAGTCCCAAACCAGTTCCTAATTCGACAGATGAGATCTAGTTCGATCTGCACCCATTTTTTATAGTTCCCAACCTGTTATAAATTCGTCACCTTAGATCTATATTCCTAATCAGGCTTGTCGAAACATTTCCCTTTTATATTAAATACGATCGGTTGAAGGAAGGACAATACCATTACAAATGTTTAAACGCATTTATTAACAAGTAAGAAAGTCTAAGTTCGGGCGGAGCCGAACATTAAATACCCGGCGCAAATATTAAATAGCCGGGGTGTATCAATTTTGAGTAAATTAGCGTCCTTAAATTTCG
>NW_023465617.1:0-8498 GCF_013731165.1 Rhagoletis pomonella | reverse complement strand
TCTTCTCTTAACAGCTTCTTTACAGCGTTTTCAGTACTGCTAGTGATAGCAGAGCGTAATTTGTCGGCGCAACTAAATATGTAGTATAGCTTTAGGCACTGGTATTATACGAGTCTATTGTGAATTCTTTTGTAAGATAAAATACCGGAAATTAGTTTGAATGAATCAGCTGTTAACCTTGTAATATTTGCTGAATGCTTAAATTAAATAAGACACCGATTTGTTTCTGACTATGCTCCTAATTCGTGACACATTGGTCGCGTTCATAAGACTTACATAGCTATTGTCTAACCGTTGACTGTTTGTCCAAGAAACAAACAGTTGAGTAGTTCAGCGCAGTTCAACAGTTGCCTACTTTCCGCCACTTTTTTCATCGTACAATTTTTTCGCTACCTGAACTCAAGGTGTTTTGCTCAGCCTAAACAGATGATCGAAAAGATTTACGCCGCTTATATTAAATTTACTATGTTCATATATGGAGAGTCAGCCCTTAATAAAAATATTATGTCCGGGTTACATAAAATAAAAAGGTCAAAATAAAATAATGTAAAAAAAAAGTTTTTAAAATCAAGCTTTTATTTAATCTGTACAAACATAGGAATAAAATAAAATAGTGTAACAAAAGTTGTTTAGCAAGAAAATTTTTTTAAAACTGCACTAACATGTATAAAATAAATTAAGTTAAGCTTTCGTTAAAGTTACTAAAAGCCAAATATTTAGTGAAAGGAGTTTCTCAAACTCTGAGAATTATTAACGATTTGTACTGATTTACATCGTTTTAAAATAGCTTGTCGGCGAATTCAGCGCACATGCATAATTGGTTAGGTATATGTAAGTATGCAGATATGTAAATGCCGGTTCGCTATTCGAGCGACAAACTTTTTTAAAAACGATATAAATCAGTACAAATTGTTAGTAATTTGCATTACAGTTTGAGTAACTCCTTTTACTATTTGGCTTTTAGTAACTTTAACGAAAGCTTAACTTATTTTATTTTATTCATTTTAGTGCAGTTTTAAAAAGATTTTCTTGCTAAAAATCTTTTTTTACACTACTTTATTTTATTGTTTGTACATGTTAAATAAAAGCTTGTTTTTAAAAAATATTTTTTTACATTATTTTATTAACGATGCACTGATAATATTCGAAAATCTGTTCTTATTTATAGTGCTGTAAGTACATACTAAAGTCCAGCGCAAGTGTATTTGCCGCATTTCGTTCAATAAGTACTCCTTGCATTGTACTCTACTCCCAACCAGGGATGCCGTTTGGATCTAAATAGATCCAATTGGATACATTTTTAGACGAATTTTTGCGGGATACTTATTTTTTCCGGTCAGTATAAAAGTGGATACTTTTTTAAATAGGCCAAAATTTTATATTTCCTATAAAGTTTTTTTCGTTCAAAAATCGATTTTCATTAAAGATGGTAGAAAGCATTACGTTTTCTAAACGTATAAAGAATCGCTACTTAAGCGTGAAATTAAAGCATTTTATTTTTTGTGAACGAAGCAATGAACATATGAAGAGATCTCACCAAAATAGGTATAAGCACAATTGCTTTAATTAGCTTAAAGGGATGCTTTAAGCAAGATCTTAATATACATACATATCGTCGTTTAAACAACAAAACCGCAACAAAATGCAAAACCCGTATCAAGATAATGTAAAACTGCGTATATGACGTTGCATAAATTATTTTCTAGAGAGTAAAAACACTTATATTTCAAAATGGTTCTCTTTTTTATAAAGCAATCGCATTTCTGGCTAGTATATTTCAGGACGAAGCCAAGAGCTTGTGTGAGCAAATCCAATTTTTGGCAGCAAATGTCAGTTACGCGGTTTTGCAGAATGACGATACGCGGTTTTGTACTTTAAACGACGATATATGTAAAGTAAATTATACTCTTTCTGTAGTAATCTCTTTCATATCACATATTTTCATTTGTTAATTTAAAAAGAAAGAAGATTTCAATGTAGTTTAAAAACTAAATTTGATTTATTTAAGGAAACTTTTATGAATTTTACTGAAGACTTTAAATACACTCTAAAAAATGTTGTTTATTTGCGCATATTGAGAGAGGTAACCGGTTTCCTCTTTTAATGTATGCAAATGTGCAAGCCGTGTAATAAAATTAATCATTGCCTGTTTATTTTTACACAAAATGTTTAAAATAAAGTAATGTTTATTATTAGTAGGAAATGTATTTGTAGTTTGAAAATTTTTGCAATTTTAAACATTCTACATATGTGTATTTATGTGTATATTTTAAAGATCTCAAGTTCAAAATCAAATACTGAACATCCTATACGGATATTTATACAGATTCTTGTTGAAAAATAGATACTTTTCAGTAGTAGTTTTACATGCTCTTTTTAGAGTGTACTTGCTATTTATTATATTTACTCTGCAAAATACTTATGCACAAAAAATGTACTTTATAAATTGAAATTACAAATGTTTGATTTTATGCACATGTATTCCAAGTCCTTAGCATGGGTTAAATTATGTCTTTTTCATGAAAATGTTTGGTTTTCTTACAAGTTATGAGATGTATATGTAAAAAAAGAAAAAAAAAAATGGATACATTTGGGTACATTTTTGGCTTGGTCAGGGATACATTTTCTTGAGACGGCGCGGCAACACTGCTCCCAACATTGTTACTCTTTTTCCGCATACATACACTACTTGGCGTTGAGAGAGTAAATACTTGACGTACTTGCTATTACTCTCTCATCGCGTACGAGAGATATTTGCTGCTGCCAAAAGGGAAAAGTACTGTAAGTACTTGCGTATTAAATTTCAATTCGGGTTGTTAGCCTACTAGTTGATATCGTTTGCGGCGCTGGTCAGTGAAATTGAAAGAGTAAAAATAGAATATGGAAATTGACGATGTAAGGAAATGTTTACGGCCTTATTTATAAAAAATAACGTTGATTTAGACAGTTGTTTAATGTGACATTTTCATAAAACTTTTGTATTCAAGCAGCTTTTTAAATCTATGTATGTACTTATATTTTTATGAAAGTATTAATTCTCGTTTTCTCTAATTTTCTATAAAACTATTTGCAGTCATTAACCCACAAATAAGTTGTCAAAAACAACAACTTAAGCAATGCTGCTATACGAAATAAAAATATTAGTGGCAAATCAAAAATTTGAAAAGTGCCGATTTTCACATTCGATAGTCGGACATGGTAGCGACGAGATGTACGAGCATTTTTTTCTTAAGAGCTGCATACTGATTTAAGAAATTTTTTAAAGAAGCAAATTTATTTTCCATTTATTGTGCGTAATTTTATATGAATTTCGATTCGATTAATTAGAAATTATGATTACTCAAAAGTTCAGTTACTCGAGTAATCAAGATTTTTGATTAACAAAAAAAAAAAACATATTTGAGTAATTTGCTTTATGATTAATCAACATTTCGAGTAAAATGAGTAATCAACATTTCAACTCTTTACATATGTATAAAGTAGTTAAAGTTCCTTGATACTTTCAAAATAACGTTTCTGTTTTCAAAAATTAAAACGAAAATTTTTTTTCATATACAGAATGTAAAAAAGAAAATAAGCATTTTCCAAAGCAAACTCTTTTAACGAGCAAAATTATTTTTTTTGAGTAGTCATATTTCAAGTAACTCGATTAATCATCGTTTTAAGTAATCAAAATCTTGATTACTCGAGTAATTGATTAACCGAATAATTGATTAACCAACTTGCTCGAGTAATCGAATAATCGCACAGCCCTAATATGTACATATGTTATGTACGCAGCCATATAACTTGATTTCAAGAGAAACGAATTTTCATTGGGCCCGTTCAGAAGGCGCAACAGCTCAGTAACTGGTGCGATTGCACCTTCTGAACGCATTGTTGCGTACTTCTGATCAACTGATAACACTGTGCGACAGCTCAAATCGGTATTGAGTAAAACCAAATGCAAGACATAGTTTTTGAATTTCATGAGTTTTTTTAATAAATACTAAAATTAGAGGTGTATGAATGGCGAAAGAAAAACTTTATCCGATTTTTTTAAATCGAAACTACATTTTTACATATGTACATATGTACATGCATACATAAATATATTTAATATGAAATTGAAATTTTCACATCAATTTGCGCTATCTTCAAACCCATGGTTTCAATTGTACGCATATCGTCAGGGTTTTCCCCAAAAACTTGGTTTTGCTGCAGTGAAGCGACAGAGCAAGTGGCGAGGAAAAATATATGCGGACACTTATATAAAGGGTGAACACACCAAAACTGCGACACTTTGGGAAGCTTATAACTTTCCCAAAACGAATTCAATATTTTGAAGTTCAAATACCATAAGCTGAACATGACCTTAGTTGGACGTAGAAGAAATTTCGTTTGAATTTGATTCCTAGTTGAGTTAAAAATGGCAACCGAGTTAGGAATGATCCGGCCTTAAGTACACGTAAAATTGCTAAAAAATTAAAGATTGCACTATTCGACAGTTTGCAGGATTTTAATCGGTACAAATAAGGCCTGGCAGTTACGAGAAAACCAGGCAGCGGGGTTTAGCATGGTCAAAGTGATAAAAACAGTGCTCGGAAGGTCCTCAGTGCGTTTTCACGAGATCCGAAGATTTTGTCGCGTTATGCTGCAAAATCCGCACGGAGATCACAGTTTTTCGTAAAAAAGGTAAGGCGGAAAGCTTCATTGAGATTTTCTACAGCTCAAACAGCGCCAGACCGAGGCGCAAAGTAGAATGTTACAGCGAAATCGCGCATTCGGAAGTTGTATAAATTCTAAATTAAAAAAAAAACTGCATTTTTATGGACTACGAAACCTACTGCTATAAAAATTCAAAATATATTGCAGGTCAAGATGCCCCTGAAAGTTGTAAGCTGAAAATTAAGTCCAAATTTCCAAAAAAAAAACCACATGGTTTAGCAAGCTATTTGTTCCTGTGGCCGTAAGAGCAGCCCTTTTTTCCCATCCGGGACAATGAATGATCAAGTTTATCGGGATGAGTGCCTCAAAAGGCGTCTTCTGTCATTTACCAACAGATAAGGAGTAGGCCACTGTTCTAGGCGGACATGGCAACCTGCCACTATGCCAAGGACACATTGCCGTGGTATAATGCAAATAACATCAATTTTGTACCTCACGACTTCAACCCACCTAATAGCCCAGAGCCACGTCCTATTGGGACAACTTCGTGGTATTTCGTGCGGCTTATAAGAGTGCACGCGACGCACTAAAGAAAGGAATTAAAGAAAGTAAACGGCAATGCTTCTTAGAGCTCTGCGATGATGCTGAACGGAATCCTTGGGGCTCGGCTTACAAAATTGTCTCAAAAAGCTGAAAGGCAGAAACACGAACCCGACAAACGCTGCATACCTAAAGTCCATCGTGGGGACACTATTTCCTGTACAGAGACCGTTAGTGTCCACTATGAATGGCGAGCCGTTGAGTGTTGTTGACCCTGTAACGGAAGAAGAAATCACACTCGCAACATCGAAGGTGGAAGTAAAGAAAGCTCCTGGCCCCGATGGCGTACCCAACATAGCTCTTAAGCTTGCAGTCCACCAGTGCGCTTCCTTATTCCTACAAGTTTTTAATGAGTGTTTCACGAATGGAACTTTCCCTCAAATCTGGAAGAGGCAAAAGCTGGTTTTAATACCTAAGCCGGGTAAACCTCGGGATGATCCCTCAAGTTTTCGGCCTATTTGTCTGCTAGACACAGCAGGTAAAATCTTGGTGCATATTATAGCTAAACGTCTCGACAGGCTTATCGGCAAACCAAAGAAAAGGGAAATCCACTGTGAATGCGGTATCAGAAGTCATTAAGTTAGCACGGGATGCAACAAGCGGTACACGGTGGCTGGGAGGAGCAAAAGAATACTGCGTTATTGTTACCTTAGACGTAAAGAACGCGTTCAACTCTGCCAACTGGGCTAAAATACTCGATAGACTGGAGAGCATTGGCATTTCTTATTATCTTCGGAGACTAATACGCAGTTATTTCCATTCGCGAGTGTTGTGGTACGAAACGGAGGGGGGGCCTGCAACGGGCTGAGATAACAGGTGGCGTTCCACAAGGATCCGTACTAGGCCCCTTGCTATGGAACATTATGTATGATGGAGTTCTCCGTACCGAATTGCCTGAGGGATCATCCATAGTGGGTTTTGCAGACGACATTGCGGTAGTAGTGTCTGCGAAACTGCTTGATGTCATATGCGAAAAGGTAGCATCATCAGTCGGCGTGATTAATAGCTGGTTAAATAGCTTCGGCCTGAAGCTAGCCGAGCAAAAAACAGAAGCAATACTTATCTCGAGTCGTAAGAAACTAGAGGAGGTAGCGCTAAAAATTGGCGACCACACCATCACGACGAAACCCACAACTAAATACCTGGGAGTGGTGCTAGACAAGCGTCTTACTTTCAGCGCCCACCTGAGCTATGTGAGAGAGAAAGCAGCTTCAACGATCACGGGACTATCGCGAATAATGCTTAATACGCGAGGACCGAAACAGCGCAGGCGTTTACTCTTAGCGAGCGTGGTTAAAAGCCAAATACTGTATGCGGCCCCAATTTGGTCAAACGCCGCACAGTGTCCATCATACTTCCGCGGAGTCAACTCAACATACCGTTTATGCGCGCTCCGAGTTTGCAGCGCCTTCAGAACAGTGTCGGACGAAGCAGCTTTCGTAATCGGCAGTATGATACCCGTAGATATACTAGCAAGAGAATCGACGGTCCTTGCATCCACGCGGCGTACTCTAACTCAATTAGACCGACATCAAGCCCGGCAAAGCAGCGTTACGGAGTGGCAAAACAGGTGGAATAGTACGACTAAAGGTCGTTGGACCTATCGCTGCATACCAAACCTGGTATCCTGGCTTAATAGAACGCATGGCGAAGTAGATTTTTATCTGAGCCAGTTCTTGAGTGGTCATGGCTGTTTTAAGGCATACCTGTTTAAATTCAAACATGAGCACGACCCGTACTGCGACTTCTGTCTAAGTGGCGTGGAAGAAGATGTCCACCACGTATTCTTTGAGTGCCCTCGTTTCCATCGGCAGACGAACCAACTTAAACTTGCCGTTGGAGGGGTGTTTACGCCACAGTCAGTAGTCGACTATATGGTGAAAGGAACCAGCGAATGGGCATCAACCAGCGATACACTAACTTCGATTTTGAAGGAACTGAGGGACCTAGAGAGACAGCGGCGTATCAGCCATGCTTAAGCCAACTCTTAGCATAGCCGCGGACTGGAACTAAACTATGATGTTCACCAACCAAAGCGTAGGCGCGGACTGGAACCTAGGCCGTTCCAGCCGCTCGAGCAGTGCGGCTTAGAAAGTTGTGCTTTCAGACCGCACCTTGAACATGAAATCACACAATTAAAGCGCATGCGCGGACTGGAACCTAGGGCGTTCCAGCCGCTCAGGTGGAAATCTTGGAAATTTGTGAAATCGATAAATACGCGCGGACTGGAACCTATGGCGTTCCAGCCGCCCAAGTGGCAATATCGAAAACATTTGCAATCGAAAATAGGCGCGGACTGGAACCTAGGGCGTTCCAGCCGCTCAGATGGCAATCTCGAAAATTTTTGAAATCGATAAATACGCGCGGACTGGAACCTAGGGCGTTCCAGCCGCCCAAGTGGCAACCTCGAAAAAATTTTTGTAATCGAAAATAGGCGCGTACTGGAACCTAGGGCGTTCCAGCCGCAAATAAAGTGCAGTTTCGAATTTCGTCCGCACGGGGCGTTGGTGCGGATTGGAACCTAGACCGTTCAAACCGCAAAGGCAATATACATACGTATGCGGGCTTGAAACTCGTCGCATAAGGTATTTTAAGGTTTTTGCTCTTACTGTCTATAAAGACGAAAATAATAAGTTGTATCTAAGAGATAAATGAATAAATAGTTAAAAAAGGATAATTATCCTTAAACAAGACGTGGCAAAGCCTACTAGGCGTAGCCCAGGACTGAGTACAACCGACTGGAACGAACGTGCGAGCCTAGTGCTCAACCGCCTCCCGACGAAATACTTGACGGTGGTACCGGGGGGTTCGGTACTCGGACAGTAGGAGGTTTAGTTCGGGTTAAAGTCCCACACTGACGGGTATAGGCTTTCGATGCTTCCTCCTCGTAAAAAAAAAAAAACAAAAAACATGTATCTATGCACATATGTATCTATGCACATATATATATCTATGAACATACGTATCTATGCACATACATACATATGTACTTAGGTATGTACAGTGACGAGCAAAACTGTAACATAGTTTAACACTTTTTGTTTCAGCCACCGCTATATTTCCAAGTTCTAACGACTTTCATACTTTTGCTAATATTCTTGTTGGTACATCCCTACTCCCTCTCTCATAATGATTTGAAGTCAATACAACAACAATAAAAAAACCAGCAGACAAAAATGTAAATTAAGGCAGATGTTACAGTTTTGCACTCATATATTTTTAAGAGCTTTTTAACAATTTTCACGAAAAAA
>NW_023465616.1:0-8498 GCF_013731165.1 Rhagoletis pomonella | reverse complement strand
AGGATAAGGATAAGGATAAGGATAAGGATAAGGATAAGGATAAGGATTGAAATTAATTTTAAATGATAATAAGTTAACTAAGAGAGTGACGGATTTAGGTCCTACGGCCCTACACCCTCTAATACAAAGATAAATACGAAGAAGCAGACGAAGAAGAATACGAAAGCGACTAAAATGAAGAATAATATAAATACGAAGACGAATGCAATTGCGAAGACGAATGCGAATGCGAGACGAACACGAAGACGCAGATCAATACCAGTAGGATTATGAAGATGAAGACAAAGACGAATTCGAATGTGAATTCGAAGGCGCCTACGAAGACGAACACGAATATGAAGTGGAGGACGCATACAAAGACGTTTACCTAAACGAATACTGAGACGAAAACCGAAGGCGAATACGGAAACCAAGACGGATACGTAAAGAAATACGAAGACGCATTGGAAGAGGAGCACGAAGAAGAAGCCGAAGAGTAGGGCCAAAGCTAATCCTAAGAATAATAAAAATTTTTGCTGTATCAAACGAATAAAATGAAGAAATTTCACATGCATGCTCCTTTTTATATAATGCAGCCACAAAGTTTCTCTTTCGGAAAATACCCCCTATGCAAAAGCGAAGTTGCTGATGAGTTAATTGGCCTATTAACATTCTTTTACATTTACTCTATTTTATAAAAATCAACTCCATTTAAGACAACAAATTATTCAAATTCGACTTTAATAAATAAGTCGAACTATTTGCATATTTGCCCCATCTACAGCAGCAATTAAATCAACATTAATAATTGAAGTGTAAAATTTATTATATAGCATTAACAATTTAATTAAAAATGCCAACTTAAATTGACTCTCTATAATAAAGGGCACTTCGATTGTTTGCTTTAACGGTTTATTTTGCTGTTTACTTATATACATTTTGTTTGGATATGTACTTGTATGCATATACATATGTAACGGAAAACCACACATATGCAAGTGAGATAATATGGTAAACATGAAAAATTTAAAAACGTAATTTTATAAAAAAACTTAAAATTGTGCACGGAAATTGAAATAAAAATACTGTGCGTACTTCAGTTAATTTTTAACGCCTATGTATGGGTATGTATGTGCATCTATGCACCAGTCATCAGTGTTATTTTGTAGGTAAATTGTTTGCTTTTTTCGACCCTTTTTATGTTAAAATATATTCAGAGATTTTGGGCTTCCAAAGGTAGAAATAAATATTGTATCTTGATCCAAATATTTCTAAATCTCAAATTTTCGATTGTTGAGAAATTGCGATGCACTAAGACCGTCTGTCTTGTCCTCAAGATGCAGCTGATACCTTAATGATCGACTGATCGAGAAATTAAAGACAGGCATTTTTTATGAACCTCAAATATGACAACTAATTAAAGGCTGCGCTAATTTTGAGCCCTCTATGCAGGAATTAGAGGAAATTACAAGGCTGACAACCAAATAGAATTAATTGAGAAAATGCTGCTTAGCTTAAAAAATTTTCCTACTCCTTATAGATAGCTTTCAACATAGTTTAGGGGATCATAGCAAAGAACAAGGAACGCGTTTTAACAAAGATATAAGGACTATGGTGAATAGGTATCATCGCAGATGGGACGTTCACCATGTACACAATTTCGCTCGAGAAAATCCCTTAAAGGGCTATTTCTTAATGCATAAAGTGATATTCAATCAAAATTTTTGTAAAAATTAATTTTTTCCTCACTCGTAAACAATGGTTGATACTGAAAAATCTGTTGCGCTTTTGCTATCATTTCATACCTAAAATCTGCAAGTAAGTCAACTCTATGTAAAAGAGAGAAAGAATAAAACGTGATTGAAGAAGTTCTTATCTATCCTGCGACCAGGAGAACAGTTGAACTTGGGGATGTTTTAAAATGTGGTATTTCTGGCTTTTTTCTCTAGTTTCTTCGACCACCAACTACGAAGTACAATCAGACAGATGGTTAAGCGGTAATGCAACTTTGTTAAGTTGAAGTTCAGACCCGAACTTCGAAAAATATTTGTCTTTAGTAGATAATGGATCTTCAATGGTCGAAAGCAATAAGCCAAGTGTGGTAGCTTCCATAGATCAGTTGATCCTTAGCTTACATATACTAGACTCATATATCGTCGTTTAAAGTGCAAAACCGCGTATCAACAAAATGCAGAACCGCGTATGTGAAGTTGTAGAAATTATTTTCTAGAGCGTAAAAACAATCATATTTTAAAATGGTTCTCTTTTTATAAAGCAATCGCATATCTGCCTAGTATATTTCAGGACGAATGGATAAGGATTGAGCCAAGAGCTTGTGTGAGCAAATCCAATTTTTGGCAGCCAATGCCAGTTACGCGGTTTTGCAGAATCACGATATGCGGTTTTGTAATTTAAACGACGATATGTACCATACATATTTATTTTTCAATTTCGACTGATTCCAATAAAGTACGCCATTTTTATATTGTGCCAATTTACTCCAGATCAGTGAAGTCGTTGTATTTTAACTCGCCACTGGTACAGCAGAGGCACGACAGTTGTGCCTTTTTGGGCACAGTCACAATTGCTTAGACGGTTGTGGTGCCAAAGAAAAAGAAGGAGAAGGGACGACAGTGTTGTGGCGCGATAAGTAAGGTCAACACTTGAACAGCGTAGCTGGCATCATAGCTGGGCGACTGCGTCGTCTCGACTGCTGGCTCGGGTTAATCTGCTCTACTCATTTGTGTGCTGCTCTAATTCAAAAAGGTGGGAAAGTGTTCCCTTCATAAACAATAGCCGTCATCGATTCGCCACTTCGCTGCTTGCTATGTGTGAGTTCCAGTCGCTTAACCAAAAATTTTGTATGTGAAAGCAACAACAAAGTTGCTAGCAAACATGGACGATAGCGAGTTTGGGTGTACCCCATTGAGTTCGTTCCTTTCGCCACTTGCTAACTGCTTGCCAATTCGATGACGGCTAATGTATGTGGAAACTGGTCGCTAAGTCGCCGTCCTTGCTGTTACAGTAATTAAAAGATTATTCGACTCGACACACATGAGTGGACAGCGAATTTAAGGACCACAAGAAAAAACCAATTACAAAAGGACCTGTTTGCTTTTGATACGAATTGATACGAACATATAGAATTTTTTTTTATCGCTCCAAACTGGCAAACGGTTGAAGTGCTTGATAAGAAGAAATATGCAGATATATTTACATATGTACGTAAACTAACACATATTTAATTACCAATTTTACCTGCGTTTATTTATAAAACACTTCAACTTAAGCAGTATAATGGCATGTACTCGTATATTTTAAAATAAATTTTCATAAAACAAAAAATATTTTCTCGCAAAAATTTTGCACGAGTAGTAGTTATATTTATTTACGATGCTTTTATAAATACGATTTCATATGTACCTGCGTATACTTTTTACGTGTATTTACATATACAAACATATATAAACAAACATATATTTACATACATATGTATGTATACAAGCAGACATAAGCTCATTCGCAGAAAACATTCATTGGGGAATATTAATGGAAAAATGAAATCAATCACTGATTGCATATGTAGTATGTATACAAATGTACGCCTAAGGCGAGGCATTTTCCTTTTATGTACATTAGGCATATGATTTTTCTAAAATTAAATATATTCAACCATGTATGAGGAGTGACGAAGGAATGATGGAAAACCAACCAAAATAACGTGATTGTTAAAATTTAGTACAAAATGTTCCCGCAGGAAACACGGAGAATTTTTTTTTCTGAAAAAACAACATGTCTACATGCTTACATAAATTTATATTTATGGAAAATTCCATGCCAACAGAATCATTATTATGACTGCAATCAAAAATTGGATCCTAAATTTGAAATTCCCTTAAAAAGAATCATACACCCCATGTCCATACCAAAATGAACGGGGTTCACACTTTATGTGTTTGATTTGTTTAAAATTTTTAGGATAAAACATAAATAATAAATAAAAATGAAATTTGAGCTTGATTAATACATTTGTAAAAACTTTAAAGCACAAACACAAATCGATTTAATAGTTTTCCAAATATCCCAAGAACGGGACAAGGAAAAAATTTGTAAAAATCACACATACACACATCAAAATTCTCTATGAAAAGAAATATTAAAAAAAAATTTTTTCTTGAAAAATTTTCAACATAAAAAATTCTTTGATAAAAAAATTCGTTTTTGGAAATATGCCATCTCAAAAAAAATATATTAAAAAAATCACCATGGTAGCTCTGAGTATTGCGCAATATTTAAGTATACTATTACGGGGTGCATTCTACAATAATTTGAGTTATGCATTTTTTTTACACCGAAGTGGAGTAAAATGAGTACATTACAAATTTAAAAATTTTTAGAATTTTTTTGTGTATGCAGTTTTATAGCCCATTAAATTTTATTATAATAAAGCGCAAGGTTTGAGCGACTGAAAACGGTTCCATGAGAAAAAAGTGCTAAAAATCGTAAACTTAAAAAATATAAAACATCAACGAAATTCTACGGTAGATTAAAACCTGTACTTTATTATACTAAAATTTAATGGGCTAGAAAACTGCATACTCGAAAAAAAAATATAAATTTGTAATGTACTCATTTTACTCAATTTCGGTGTAAAAAGAATTCATAGCTCAATCTTTTATAGAGTGCACCGCGTAATACTACACTTAAATATTGCACAATACTCAGAGATACCATTGTGATTTTTTTATTTTATTTTTTTGAAATGGCATATTATCAAAACCTATTTTTTATCAAAAAATTTGTATCTGAAACATTTTTTCACGAAAAAAATAAAAAAAATATTTGTTTTCATACAGAATTTTGATGTGTGTATGTGTGAGTTTTTTCTTGTTTTTCCACGCCCCGTTCTCGAGATATTTGGAAAACTATTAAATCGATTTGTTTTTGTTTTTAAACTGAGAAAAGAGATTAGTTATGTAAACTAAATATGTTTTTCTCAGTGCTTGACTTGATTTGGTTATAGTTATATTATATGGTTATAGTTACCAAATCAAGTGTCGAGAGAAATATATTTAGCTCACTTTTTTATGAGTATACAACTTTTTTATTCTCAGAGTTACCTGCGGGAACTTTTTGTACCGAATTTTGATAAAAACGTAATTTTTGTTGGGGTTTCATCCTTCCACCTCCTCTCCTCATAGGTATATTTATTTCTGGAAAATATGCATATGCCTAATGTACATATAAAACCAACCGTGTTAATTTTATTTGATTTTAGCTAATAGCTTTTTAATAAATGCAATGTATTAGTTTTTTTTCGAAAAATGGAATTTTAGTGCCAATTTGTGGTATTTCATCTAATTTATTTATTTTTTTCTTTAACACAGTTTATAATTGATTTTGATTTCTATGAATATTTCCACAGAAATGTGAAAATTCTCCCGTATACTACTATATTTTGGTGTACGTGTGAGTTTCTGTACTTCAAACTTTTGTTTATTTGAAACATTGGAGGTAATTTCGTGAGCAATTTTGACAAATTCACACACCGAAGCTGAAAAAAATGAAGGCTATATCTGAATTAAGACCAATTGTAGCCTATCGTATTACAACCTAAGGTAAAAAACACATCTGATTTTGGCTTTCAGTTTTGAAATTTTGACTTTCAGTCTCGAAAGTAGGATCTATCTACTCTACTACAAATATTACACTCAAACTCTTAAGTTTATTTTCATTTCATTCGGTATCGATAACCGTGGAATGAGCCTTATGTATTAAGTGAATGCTTGTTCAAGACATTTAGGCATCCTTTAATTGCACTCTTCAAAGTAATTCTGTTAGCGCTTACTTTATTATTAGTTTAGTTGAGTTTTGTTATTTCAAGCTGATGATTGTTGTTATTACTTTAATTCGTTACTTTCGTAGTTGGAAACTTTCTTAACATAGCCACAAGTTGGTGTTACTATTGCTGCCAGTTGGCGAACGGTAAATATGTGTTGTAGTAATATATACAAAGTACATATGTAGTATGTAAGTACCTAAGTGACTTAAACAAGTGTTCACGCTTGCTGGTTGTTTTTTTTAATATTCACAACGTTTTTTGAGTTAAGGAAAAATAAACAAATTTCCATCAAAATTTCGAGCTCTGCTTTACAATATTTTTAGGTATGCAATTTTAGTCTCTTGAAGTGCTAGTTTCAACCGGCTTAAAAATCCTATTGTTTTTTGATTTTTCAGATTTGTTTTGGTGACTGCTTTTGCGGTTTTTTCTTACATAACAAGTGCAATTTACAAAAATTGGCGAACGATCTCCCGTTTTTAATTTCATAAGAAAAAAAAACATAATAACTAAAAATCAACGCGATTCGTTAGTCGCTTGAAAGTTGCACTTTATGGGATTAAAATTTTAAGACAGCACAAAGATTCAAATTAAAAGGCGGTTGAGTATTCCTAAATTTTGTATAAAGTTTAAAATTAAAAAAGTTTTTTATGGTTTTGGTTAAAGCTTGGACAATGGTTTTTATAGAATAATAAAAAAACAAAAAATTGCTTGAATATTAAAAAAAATAACACGTGAAAACTTGCTTGAGTCAATGTATGTATGTATTAGGGCGCTTTTTTTCTGGCGACTATTTTTATTCACTCCCACCTCGAAATTTTGTGGGAAATACCTATGAAAAAAACTTCCTGAAAATTTCAGCCCTTAATATGTATGGAATGTGCTTGACCAAGGCGTGCAAAGATTTCCCGTTTAGAATACATGAAAACTGTGATTTTTTCCTTCAAAATTCTATAGTTCAGAGGTATTTTATAGTATAATCTTGAGGTAGTGTGGAATTTTCATGGATTATTGAGCTAAATTGTCGAAATTCTTGATCAACTTCAAAGTCCAATATCTCAGGAAATATCGACGCTAGCGATCTTGGTGTTCTGGCACTTTTTTTAGGAAATTCAATTTCACTGTCACTTGTCACTTACATTTTTTCTGTAAAACGAGAATTTCATAAAAAAATTGGGTTTGACCCGTACTATCTCGACGGTCTTAGAAACCTTTTCGAGATCCAACTTACAAGCATACAAAAATGAAAAAGCGATTACAGAGGCAGACACCCTTTCTCCACTACTATTTACGTTCAACATTTCGAAGCTGCCGCAGCTACCAGTGACCATTTCATTGATATCTTAAGCTTGCGGCTTTCATGACTCTCTGTAATATTTTCGCTTCATCGCTAAGTGGAGCCTTACCTGCTCGCCTAAAAAAAATCAAGCCAGCTTGCTTCCTTTTTGCACGCACAAAACTGCGATTGTCAATTAATTATAGAGCAGCAACAAGGGCATAAAATCCCTCGTCAGTTGCACTGAGATAAAAGAAAAAGAAACGTTGTTCGCAATTGGCCGGCCGGATCTAAGGTAGGCTGCGCCTATTTAGTCACAGTGAAGCTAGTAGTACGCAGTGGACGAATCCTCACACTTACGAGAAAATCGTACTTCGGACAGCATCCGGATTGCAAGCGAAAGAATCCACCTATTCTTGCGGAAACATCACCTCGGGCAGACAACACGTTTTCTGCGACTTCTGTCAGCTGCGCCTGGTGGACTAGCCATTTGAGGAAAGGTCTAGTAGTGACGCAACAACAACAAAAGGGCTTGAGAATATCTATTATTAGGAAGGTGAAAAATAATCAGAGAAATTTCGAACTAAATGCGTTAAGCTAAAAGGGGACTATGTAGCGAATGAAATCTTGTATTCGAAAAGTCACTGATTTATAAAACTGCCCTCGTATTAATGATTTGAACCAGACCCAAATACATACTGTATACTGACAAAGATTTCAGATATGATTTAAAAACATGTCTTTAAGCGTTTTTTGGGTATAGAATCCAGTGCCAATATGAAAAAAGTAATTAAATGGAATTATTCGTATGAAACAAAGTACTTTGTTGCGAATACTAAACACTTATGTGTACATATTTTTCGACTTTTGTAAACGTATGTACATGACGACATAATCGTATAGAGATTTTACAGAATTGTGCCATTGTCCTGGCAAGCATTCTTGCGGCCATTACAGTGCGTAATATTACTGGCCATATAAATAAGTAGGTTCCATATATAAATACGTATAATTGCCGCTGGCATGAAAATTTTCTGAAAGCCACATATGTATGTATGTTTGCCTTGTTTGGCCATAACTATAAATGTGGGTTGCGAAGATAAAATGAAAACGACTACACAAACAATGGGAATACAAACACAACCTACATATGTAAATGCACTTGTGACCACGCAAACCATACCACTTTTATTATAAAAAAAATTATGTAGAATTTTGTAAACTAATAAATTTTTTTTTCAATAGAGTTCACACTGTAACAAAAACTATATAAATAAAAGTTGAAAAGTTTGTACAAAATTTAGAAAAATTCATCTAAATTTCAAAGTTTTTAATAAAAAATTTTACGAAAATTTCTGGTAAGAACTTTAATAGCAAATTTAATTTTTGTGATGAGCAAGTTTG
>NW_023465615.1:0-8502 GCF_013731165.1 Rhagoletis pomonella | reverse complement strand
TTTTTTTCGAATGGTATCTTATTATCTATATAACTACATAAATTGATAGCCATTTTCGTTGTTCTGCGATATGAGCAAAATAAATAAAAGCTTGTAAAATTAGGTAATTGTAGGGCCAGTGCAGGTAAACGTAATACTTTCTTTGATAATTGATACTAGTTGCACAATTTTTAAGGCAGGTATCGCCAATGGGCAGGTATGTTGAATGCATCTATCGGAGCACTTTCCTTATAAATGTTAAAAATAATGCTTTTCATGCGCATTTTGGGGTAGGTATCTTAAATGTGCACTTAAGCATAAAGGCAGCAAAGCAAATTATACTGTATTGAAATGTGGGTTTTCACAAAAATAGACTTAGCAACTTTTCACTCTAAGCTAACGATATGTTTCATTTACTATAAATAAATATGAATGGTAGCACAAATGTATCCGCACTCACAATTACTAAATCAGAAATGATCGGCGATGCCAAAGATGCCGCGAAGCTAAATCCATATCGTTACTAGACACGAATAAAGAGACGCGCTAGTGTTTTGACGGTGAGAAAGGACGCGTGAAAAATAATACGCGTAATAAAACTTCGGCGAAGAAAGACGCATAAACATAGATTTACCTGGTCAAGGGCTGGCCAAGTGCTGTCACTTCAGCATCATTTCCCAAAAGCTCTTTGGGGAATTTACATAGTGTTACACCCGCGAAAATAAGTTGTCGCGTCTTTCTCCGCCGTCAACTATGTTAAGAGTCTCTCTTCGCTGTCGTTTTTTTATGCGTCTTTTTTCGGGGCCAACTTTTGAGTTCGCGTCTTTGCTAGTGTGTAGTGGCTATATACCGTTATATGTATATGTATGTAGGTCGCACTGTAAGAGATATACATTTACCCAAGGAATATTGAACAGCTACAAATAGTGTTTCAAAAAAGCGACCACGTGTTGATTTTTTTAACATTCACAATGTTTTTCAAGTAAAATTTTGTTTGTTATTTTTCTATAAAAATATTGTTTAAGCTTTAACCAAAACCACATGTATATGTATGTACATATGTACATTCGGGTGGTCCCTACATGTAGGAAATAACCCAAACGGTAATAACGCAAATTTGTCTTATTTCCCAACCTTTGTTGGAAATAAAGCAAAACTCAGATTTTGGTATTATTTCCGATTTAAATGTGAAATAAAGCAAATTTGGCGTTATTGCCGTTTGTTATTTCACCCCCTGTGTCGCACATGGGGCAAAGTTCACATGCCTCTAAGGAGGCTCAAACAATTAAAATTTTATGGGCTATAAATTAGCATACCCAAAGATATTCTAAAGATTCAGATTAAAAAGTTTGAAATTTTATGAAAATTTTTTAAATTTTGTATAAAGTTTGATTTATGTACTATATGGTTTTGGTTAAAAGATGAACGATATTTTTATAGAAAAATAAATATTTGTAAGCACTTGAGTTCCGAAAATTTCACAATGGCCACGAATAAAGGCACCAGCCATCGCGACCGGAATTTTGTAGGCTAAATAGAATATTGTGTTTTACTCGAAAGAAAATTATTAATTTAATAGCTCCAACGCATTTAGTAATTATATTTGATAGATTTGAGGAAGA
Source organism: Rhagoletis pomonella (assembly GCF_013731165.1). NCBI lineage: Eukaryota > Metazoa > Arthropoda > Insecta > Diptera > Tephritidae > Rhagoletis > Rhagoletis pomonella. The sequence goes on along the minus strand of NW_023465615.1, from coordinate 6,901 downwards.
TGTTTATTGAGTCTACGCCGCGGCTGAGAGGGGAGTATGGCAGTTTGAGATATAAAAAAAAAAATATTTATCAGATTGATTTCTTTTATACACTAGCAAAATAATGCTCCGATCTGTACCAAGGAACTGTAAAAACGAAGATATGTAGGTAAGCTTAATCATAACACAATAGGGAGGAAAAAACATCACAGCTCAACTGCCGAGCACGTAAACTTTATTTTGTATTTATCATTCGACATTCTTTGTGGGTAGCTTGATTTTTGTGTAAAAGAACAAATGGCAAACGATTTTTTATTTATATTTTTTCCCTGTTAAAGCTTGAATATTTTCATTCACAATGCAAACTTAAAATGAAAATACCCTGGGAAAATTATCTAGAAACACAGTATACAGATCCGTGATCTACGACCAAAAATAAATTTCACGTATTTCGGTGTTTTTTTTGTTATTTCAAAACATTTAATTTTCCTTACAGTGTCATTTTTTGATTTTCAGGTAGTCAAAAATGTTCTTACCGTTTCTTCGAAGAATATAATTTCATCACGATTTAAAAATCTTTACTTTTATTATTTTTTCGGAAATTTCATGAAGTCTTCATGTTTTATTTTTAGGGTATAACAATTTCACGTGTTGCGGTGTTTTTTTTTGTTATTTCAAAACTTTTAATTTTCCTTACAGAGTGATTTTTTGATTGTTCAGGTAGTCAAAAATGTTCTTACCGTTTCTTCGAAGAATATAATTTCATCACGATTTAAAAAACTTTACTTTTATTATTTTTTCGGAAACGTCATGAAGTCTTCATGTTTTATTTTTAGGGTATAACCCTAGATTTTCTCGGTACTTTTCCGGATTTTTTTGAAACTTTCAGGTCAAAAACAAAATGCACCGTGGTTTTTCTTCTCATACCTTCATTTTACACTTTTTACTACAATATTTATACTCGGTACAGTTACTGGTCGTACGTTGAAAGCGGCATGGAATTAGATATACCTCAATTCTTTATTAATCCTGTGCGGTAATTTTTCTAGTATGCCATATATTGGAATTGGCGAGATATACAGGGTGTCCCCCTCTAAAGTGGAGGGAAATGCTTTTTTTTTTAATCGAAACCCGCAAAAATTTAACCTACTAAATCGGGGATGCTCTATCTTTTGGCGGTTTTACATTACATATCCCTACTTAATTGCCTTCTTTTATAGGTAAGAAGAAAAGAATTTTCAACAATTTTCTTTTTGTAGCTTTATTGGTTTATACAGTCGTATACATTCGTATGTCCATTGATTTAAATAAAAGAGAATTATAACACACTAGTTTGTTCTCACCCGCTTCGCTGGGAGTATGAAATTTCTGCGTGTTGCCTTAGGTGTAATTTAACTTGTTGAAACTTGACTTGACTTGTTGAAACTCAGCAAAAAATAAGAGTTTTGAATATTTTTCTATCATTATATGTATATATTTTTTCTTATCCCCCTTAAAATATTTTCAAACTAACATCTTAAACCCTCTTCTTTAAACCTTCAAAATATTTTCAAGCTTCAACATTCTTAGATCTCTTTCTTTATCTTAACAGCGGGATTCTACCACACATATTTCCAGAGGTATGCAGGATGAAAAATTTAGTTAGTATGGGAGGTGCCACGCCCTCGTGTCTATTCGAGATTAAGGCTATGCTATATTTTATGTTGGGATAAATGACAAAAATGTACAAAATTTCGTGATGATCGGTTGAGTAGTAAAGCGTGAAAGCGTAACAAACAAACAAACTCACTTTCGAATTTATAATATTAGTAAGGATTTCAAATGTCCCGCTTTTTCTTTGTTTTTATTTTTTGATTTGTCTTTCAGCCTGTTAACGTGCGCTTTTTAATCTGCCTACATACATACATATTTACTTATGTATACATTTTATGACCTCTCTTTTCCAAATGAAGGCTTCCTCTTTAACAAATGAATGAAATTATGAATTACGGTCAAAGTTTTAAACCAAATTATTTATTCACATAAATTTAAATATTCGCAATGTTTTAAAGTTTAATTTCTATTTTTTTTCTATAAAACATTGATTGGGCCAGAAATGTTCTACAAATTTATACTATACATAAAGCTCAAATTTTGATGGGAATTTGTCGAATTTTCCAAAATTTTATATAAAGTTTGAAACTTTGATTTATTTGGTTTTGGTTAAAGCTTGGGCAATGTTTTTATGGAAAAGTAACAAGAAAACTTACCCTTGAAAAACACTGAATATTAAAAAAAAATCAACACATGAAATCTTGTTTCGAGTCACTGCACAAGCCGAAAGCGGTGTTTGATTTTCCTTATCTTAATGAAATTACGGTAAATAAAAAGTAAGCGAAGTTAAAATCGTTTTTTGTCGTTTCATTTAATGGCAAGCGGGTACAGGCATTATTTATTATACATTTGGCAAATTCTGGCTAGGCTTTGGAACCTGTTCCGGAATTTTTAAGTTATATGTAAGTACATTTTATAAGCTATTAACTAGTTAACATTACAAATTTTCTCTGCTGCGTTACGATTAACCAATATCATAACATTTAAGCATGCATAACAGTCAATTACAAACAAGAAAAATATAAATCATTCCATGAATACAATTTCATTAAGTGTACAATAAACATATTAACCTATTTCATTCAATATTCAATTAGATATAATAGATATATATTTGCTATCCAAAAACGGGCCATCTATGTAACAATATATGTATATATAATAGTATGTATTGATAAATAAATTAACGTATGTATATTTAGATAAACTGGTAAAGGCGTAGCGATTATTGTATGGTGTAGAAGAATTCTTCCTTCTATACGAGATTAGTTTTGTATATTAAGTTACAATCATTTAGAGTCAATTATTAATCGTCATTTAATAAAAGAAATTAGATGTTGATAGTTTATTGTTGTAGAGTTGAAGTTAAAGTGAGTTGAAATTTGAAGTAGTAGTTGGATTTTTGGTAAGCAGAATTAGAAAAGGAAAATGTTTATAGAAAGAAAGAACTTGCTGAAGAATGGAAATATAACATAGAGTATGGAAATGTGCAGGACAGGAACAATTGTGCATTTTTTTTTTTTAATTTTGTCGTTGTTTTGTATCAAATAAAATTTTAAATATGAAGTTTTACAAAAGGACACGTATAGAAGAGAAATAAGGATAAAAACGAATGGGAACTGAGATGATAAAGTGAAAAATATTGATATTGTTTCAAATATAATAGGAAGAATTAATGCAAAAATATACATTAGGCTATTTAGTTTGAAAATTGTTATGCCCTCACTTCTACTGAATGACTAACTTCATTCTTTCTTATAATTTTTGCTATTCATGTTTTTACAAATCATATGCTTCAGGTGTACTGACCTCTTGGAGCAGATCCTGGGAGGCAATCGCTTTGAGCACATTCTTCTTCGATGTCTCCTGTATTTCGCCGCCAATTAACAACTCGTCTAAGATGAAGTAGGCCTTTTCAAAGTTAAAAATTATGTCCAATTCACAAACCTAAATTTGAAAGAAGAAACACAGACATTTTAGCTAACGCAAACAATTTAAAACCAACTTCAATTGTCACCATGAATAATGCTGGTTAGTTTTGGTGAAAATAATTTTAGAATAATTGATTTTATCGCAACTGGCTGTTCGCCGTCTGGCACCTCATACCCCGTATGCACCAAATGCAATACCAAAACATTAAAAAAAATCACAATACTGTAAAAAGTTTACTTTTCTCAAAGCTTTTCAACCATTTTCTAATAGAATTACAAGTCCGAGCTTACCACTTTTTACCAGAATTTACTTTAAATTGAACATATACTCACTGTGAGTAAATTTTTACCTCAGTCCTCAGAGCAGAAGCGTTTCTGTCCATTCGAACGACATGGCCAAGCCAGCGGAGCCTCTGAATTTAATTCGCTGCACTATGTCTATAGCGTTGTAAAGCTAATACCGCTCATCGTTAAATGTCTGCGGTATTCGACCTCACCAACGCATAAAGGTCGTAAATCTTTCGCAGAATCTTTCCCTCGAAAACTCCAAGAGCCGCCTCATCAGACGCTTCCATTGTCCATGCCTCCGCGCCATACACCAGCACAGGCATGATGAGTGCCTTATAGAGTGTGATCTTTATTCGACGAGAGAGGACTTTACTTCTTAATTGCCTACTTAGCCCAAAGTAGCACTTGTTGGCAAGAGTGATTCTCCGTTGGATTTCAAGGCCGACATTATTATTAGTGTTAATGCTGACTCGCAAATAAATGAAGACGTCTACTTTTTCAAACTTGCATCTGTCAACAGTGACGTGGGTGCCAAGACGCGTACGCTCTGACTGTTTGTGTGATAACAGGAGAAGGCAGAACAGATGTATTTACCGATAATATCGATATCGTCGGCATACGCCAGCAATTGTACGCTCTTATAAAGTATTGTGCCTGAGCGGTTCAATTCTGCGGCCCTTATTATCTTCTCCTACATCAGATTAAAGAAATCACACGAGAGGGAGTCCGCCTGTCTGAAACCCCGTTTGGTATCAAACGGCTCGGAGAGGTCCTTCCCTATTCTGACGGAGCTGGTGGTATTGCTCAACGTCATTTTACACAGCCGTATCAGTTTGGCGGGTATACCAAATTCAGACATAGCGGCATATAGGCAACTCCTTTTAGTACTGTCGAAAGCGGCTTTGAAATCGACAAATAGATGATGTGTGTCGATCTTATTCTCGCGGGTCTTTTCTAAGATTTCGCGTATTGTGAATACCTGATCTATGGTGGATTTTCCAGGCCTAAAGCCACACTGATAAGGTCCAATCAGTTTGTTAACGGTGGGCTTTCTCTCCTACCACGAATCCAACACCGAATTTGTGCTCCTTTACGTGGCAACTGTAGTAGACAAGAATCGCTTCTGGCCACTCCTGGGTGAATGACAATCAAAAGTTTTCCACTTCTGCGCACGGAACCATCCTCCGCCGCTATCCAATACTTCTGTAGTTTTGTGTAAGCATTAGCAAAATTAAGGGCCCAACTTAACAACTAACAAGAGTTTAACTGTGAATTACTATTCACAACAAAAAAGTTCTCACTACACCCCTGAGTCTAAAATATTTTTGCAAGGCAATTTCGAAAGAAAATTTTTTGGCCGAACCTAGGGATTGCCTTTTCCGTCACACCTACATTCAGTAATACAATTTTTTTTTTTTAAATAGCTCTACTGGAATAATCAAAATGTTTCCATACGAAAAGATTAATGATGAGCTTTGATTTCCGGGCATTAGGGTGGTAATTTAAGGTGATAAGAACTGAGATCTGTTGGGTAAGTACTTGAGGTAAATACACTTCGAAAAAAAATTGCATCATCAAGACAAAAACAACGATGTGTCCTACTTTACGTTTCGACTGTAAATATGGCGAAAAGTGTAAAACGGCACCTACGTTCGACAGATTTTTTTTTTAAATTGGGTTGCAAAAACTACTTACACTTATTACTTATGAACTTTTTTCCGGTACTGTCTAACATACATACGAAACTGTTACACTTTTAAGATTCTCTACTCACACAAACACAAATGCAAAGCAAACATCGATTCTCTGTTGAGGTCAATGTAGAAAACCGATCATTTAAGCACAACAAGTATGAATGACTTATTCCCTAACGAATTAATGCCAAGATATATGTGTCGATCGAAGATTAAATGGCATTTAATTTATTTGTGAATTCATATTTAAAATCAGGATTGCATTTTTTCTTAATTAAATTGCTGAAATTGAATATTTAAATACAGTTTAAATATTTGATCTTAAAATTAATGAATTTTTGAAGTTAATCAATAATCTCTACTTAAAATGCGCATCGGAATGGAGCCTAAGTACTCCAGATCGACTCGAGTTAACTCTCAAAATTTAAAGAATTTACCTTCAATCCGTTCGTGGAGATTGAATTCCGCACGACGACAGAAAATATGAATTTAATAGTATACTTAATTCTCAACGATATTAAAATATGTATTATGCACTTACATGTAAAAATAAATACATAAACCTATGCGCATGTCCGATGTTTAATAGTATAGGGAATTAATTATAAATTTACTTTTGGGAATTGGTTCAGCCTATCCTTCTCTTTTTTTCTTTTGGATACCAACTATTAGCGTCCGATCGATTAATCGACTGATATGTTCTAATCAAAGCGCAATATATATATGTTGTTCAGACCAAAACGTAATAATTGGAAAAATGCACCAGCCTTAACTGAAAACTATTTGCATAATCAAACAAAAACCTTATGGACCTTTTTTATGAGTCTACAAAGCCATCAAAATAAGTACTAAAGTAATCTTTTAGAAACAGGCATCTAAAGAAAAAATGTTGTCATCTCATACGTGATATTGCATTTGGCGACGTTTTATACATATGTACATATTGTACATATAGCATTATTCAAGCGATCAATTATATAAAATAGAATTTAAAATAAAGAATTTATTAAGCGATCACTTACACTTCCAAAATATTTATCCAACAACTCCACATAACGGTGAATAATTTCAAGGGTTAACAGTTCATTATCGTTCTGCTCGATGGCACAACAAAAATATAAACTCGCATACCTTAAAAATTAAAATTTTTAATCAGAAATATGTGAGTAAGCTTTATATAGTAGTAGTACATTACATAATAAAAGCCATGATAAAAAAATAGGAAGGTAGAACCGTTGAGAGGAATTTTTCAAATTCTTGACGTTTGCAAGCAATTTAATTTTAAAATTTTACACACAAACTCACACACACCTTCACATTTTCAATCTCAAACAACAACAACTTTGAACAATTCCTTTTTTTTACTCTCATTTTTATATGATTTTAAAATGTTGGCAAACTTCAAATAAAAAAATC
>NW_023465614.1:0-8505 GCF_013731165.1 Rhagoletis pomonella | reverse complement strand
CTATTGAGCCACGTTTCGACAAGAACATAGACGTCGTATTCACAGCGAGACGTGCTTAAAAATACTTCTATGGATTTCGTACACATACATACCTGACATATTTTGGAAAAATATTTTAAGGTGCTTGCTCGAAAAAAACGTTATTTCTTAACGGTGCTCTATTTGTCCGGATCAGGATCTCCTACTTAAAAAAAAAAAAATCTGAAAGGACGCACGCTAATATCTACTGGTCAAACGTTAGGGTCCAGAAACGTGTCATAAATAGAGGGCACCACACCAAATTTTAAGATAACACTGCTAAGAGATTCCAAATTAACACCCTTTTTAACGAGCTTATAGCAGGCTAGGTGTTCACAGTCAATTCCTGCTTGTTTTGAGACATATTCAATTACGTTTTGCACAGAAACATTAGGCTTGAAGGAGGATACATGTACTCATTTCTTTTTTATGGCAACATCCAGCACAGAGTTGGTATTCCTACCAACTACGACGTTTTTACGCTTTGCTAATTACTTTGGTGGCATAGTCAACCATTCGTGCAGACCTCTGGCTCTCGTCGATAAATTAGCAGCAGGTGAAGTAACAGAGGACGCTGATATAGCAGTCCCATTATTCACAGCAGTAGCATTAACAGCATCAGAATTAGCAGAGTAGGTTTGCTCGACATACAACGTTGGTACTGGCGTGCCATACTCAACAGCGGCAGAGTAGGCTTGCATTCCAGAACTAATGTTAACAACAGTAGGGATAACAGAAGCGCCTGTAGTAGCAGAAAAGACGGGTGACGATTGTATTGCAGTTCCACCGTTAGCAGCAGCAGCATTAACAGTTCCACCGTAGGCAGTAGTAGCGTTAACAGAGTCGGCAGTATTTGACCTCCAAGGTGATAACATAGAGGGCATAATCCTTCCTTCAATGTTGGTGGAAGGAAGACCATTAGCACTCCGCTCCGGATAGAGCGGATATATGCTGAACCCATGACATATTACGCATTGCAGAGACAGGAACGGCTCCAGTTACCTCCTGTATATCAGTCACACGATTATTAGTGCATTTATTGTACATAGCACCGCGAGAATTAACAGCACTGTTTTTAGCGTTAACATTAGCCGAAACCTCTTTCACTCCATTACACTTAGCATTGTTGTTGTCCATGTCAAATTTGTTAAAAGCAATAAAATCCTTTTTGAGATCAGTAATTTGCAAATATAGCTCTTTGAATTTTTTATCAAAGGCATTAATTATGGTCTCAACCCCAAACTTTTGACCATCCAGCACAGACTCATAAAGGGTGAACACACCAAAACTGCGACACTTTGGGAAGCTTATAACTTACCCAAAACAAATTCAATATTTTGAAATTCAAATACCATAAGTTGACCATGACCTTAGTTGAACGTAGAAGAAATTTCATTTGAGTTTGATTCCTAGTTGAGTTAAAAATGGCAACCGAGCTAGAAAGGAGAAAAACCATTTTGCACGAGTTTATAAATGATCCGGCCATAAGTACACGTAAAATTGCTAAAAAATTAAAGAGGCAAATAAGGCCTGACAGTTACGAGAAAACCAGGGAGCGGGGGTTAGCATGGTCAAAGTGATAAAAAACAGTGCTCGGAAGGTCCTCAGTGCGTTTTCGCGAGATCCGAAGATTTTGTCGCGTTATGTTGCACAATCCGTACGGAGATCGCAGTTTTTCGTACAAAAGGTAAAGCGGAAAGCTTCATTGAGATGTTCTACAGCTCAAACAGCGCCAGACCGAGGCGCAAAGTAGAATGTTACAGCGAAATCCCGCATTCGGAAGTTGTATGAATTCTAAATTAAAAAATACAACTGCATTGTTATGGACTGCGAAACCTACTGCTATAAATATTCAAAATATATTGCAGGTCAAGATTTTTATACTGCTGCAAGTCGTCAAGATGCCCCTGAAAGTTGTAAGCTGAAAATGAAGTCCAAATTTCCAAAAACCACATGGTTTGGCAAGCTATTTGTTCCTGCGGCCGTAAGAGCAGCCCTTTTTTCCCATCCGGGACAATGAATGATCAAGTTTATCTTGATGAGTGCCTCAAAAGGCGTCTTCTGTCATTTATCACCAGATAAGGAGTAGGCCATCGTTCTAGGCGGACATGGCAACCTGCCACTATGCCAAGGACACATTGCCGTGGTATAATGCAAATAACATCAATTTTGTACCTCACGACTGCAATCCACCCAATAGCCCAGAGCCACGTCCTATTGGGGAATATTGGTCAATTGTCAAAGGAATCTTGAAGAAAACAGGTGAAAGAGTGAAAATTATTGAAGAGTGCAAAACAAAGTAGTGGTGCGCATAGCGTAATGTCGATGATGCAGTCGTGCAGAACATGATGGCGCGTGTGCGATGAAAATACCGATCACTAGCATATGGAGCAAATAATAACTAATATTTTAACATTTTAATAACATCTAAACTTCCAAGTTATATAATACAAAAAAAAATAATTTCAAAGCCTTCTAGTTTGTTTCTGGTATTAATGTCGCAGTTTTGGTGTGTTCACCCTTTAGGCTTTACAAAGCTTTTCGGGTATCTTGATGCACCCCTCACACATATAGCCAATATGGCGGTTCGAATTGAACAAATTCACATCATATTCCGAGATGGGGCCAACACAACAGCCACGATGAAAAGTTTTCTTACAGAACATGGCACAATATAATTATCACTTCTCGAAAAGGCCTTTCCAGATACGAAGTTAGACGAAAAGAAATCCGCAAACACATTTGCAGCCTCAGACACAGAAGCTGCATTATCTTTCTTGTAAAAACAGCCTTGGGCATGATACAAAAAACAAGGTAGTTCCATTGTCACTTTTTCGTCGCCATATTAACAACCTGACAATTAAGCAGTTTGTGACATCTCGTGCTACCATACCCAATATCTAAATTCCTTCAAATTTTCTTATTAATTTTTTGTCGATTTAAAAATCTTTGTTCTTAAGCATAGTATTTTATTCCTATTTCACGTGAAAAAGCCGTTAAATTGCATATAAAATTTCTTTCTGTGAAATAAGTGTGAAATTCCACAACATTTCCTCAGCAAAGTAGTATTCTGTTCACGCTGTGAAAAAGCTTGCAACATTTTTGCAAAATGAAGCTAGCAACACAATTTTCATGACATTTTTTAAATACACATGTACATTTTAAATTGTGTGAAAGCTGACAGTTTATAGAATTCAGTAGCGGCGAAAACAAAGGGGGGTTAAGTGGTTAAACCTCACCCAAGCCGATCGTAAAACTATGCGTCACCAGAATTTTTATGCGTCACCAGAATTTTAGTTTATATGGCTTATACCGCTAGCTCTCGTAGCTGGCTACGAGATCATTTTCATATACCCCCATTTTTCATAGGTTTAGGGTTGATTTCATTTACCTCTATTCCAAGTTCTACGGTGGCACGCTGCATTTTCCAATAAACCCATATTTTTCCATGAGCTTGAGATTGAATTCATATATATACATATATCCATACCAAGTTCCAGAACTCTGCCATAAATACTTCCAGAGATATGCACTATGAAAATTTCGATTTGTATTGGAGGTTGCACACCCCCTTTAGATATCGGTTTTGTTTTAGCCTATAACCATTCTTGGAAGATTTGTGTCCGAAATTTCAAAAAAATCGGCATAGCCGGTATGGGCATTGTGACTCCTCAAAGGAAATCAACTAATGATTGCAAAAAATGAAATCAAACGTCCTAGTTGACCAAAAAATAACATTAGACTTCATTCTCTCAATTTCTCAGAATGTAGAAAAGCTAAGAAATATATAATAAGATAGGATATATTAAAACAGCCTCCAGAACATTTACCAAAAGACGCCCCTGAACTACACAAATCAGTTTGATTGAAAATTTGTTTTTATCTATTTATTTTATACTTCACTTTTGGGTGTGTCAAAATTTCATCTGAAAATACTATGTGTTGCTCGAAAAATTTCGCGGCCCATGGGTCCCAAAGTAAATTCCATTTGCTGTTAAATGGACAAAGACAATATGTATTAAATAAATGTATAATTTCAGTGTCTGAGTTATATCAGAATCATCGTATCCGATATAGAAAGCTACATTGTGAAATAATCAGATGACATGAGGACACTAAACAAATTTTAAAATATGTTCACTAAAATTGTATTAATATTAAAATAATGATTTGGCAAGTTGTTATCGAATTTAATGTAAAATTTAAAAGTTTTTAAGATAAGATGTTAATTATTTTTAAAAGGTAAATATTAACACAACTATTTTATTTATAATCCCAAATTTAGGATATAAAATCTCCCACACCAAAAAACTTACAATTGGGTAACGTCGCTTCGAATTTTTCACAATTGAGCAATTGTCAAAAATTTGCTTTTTAATCAAAAAGTTGTTTATTGAAACTACCTTCTTTTTTGTATCATGGTCTTGGGTACAGTTGAGCTAGTTTTCCTGGATTTGATATAGGACCAAAAATGCTTCGGACTTATTTTAATATCCGACTCGTAATCACTATTGTATATATTTTTTGTAACGCTTCTTATTTAATTTGGAGGACTCTGATTTATAAAAACGATATTTTCTGAAAAAACATTGCTTTTTGGTTGATTTGAATTTTTTATACAACTTTTTCAAATTTTTTAGACGCTTTAAATACTTTGAGAACCAAGGAAGTTTATACATTTTTGATTTAAAAATTGGCACGTACTTAGAAAATTGATCCGATAAGTAGGTTTTGAATACATTAAAACAACCTTCAACTTTGATATCATGAAACAAGTTATCCCAGTGTACTTCACCCAACGCAATATCACATCGATTATAGTTAAATGAAACAATTTTGTCTCTAGGGAATATTCGAAAAATTAAGAAATTGATACGATTTTTTAGCAACTTAAAACTTGCACTAATTATACTAGAATTTAATAAGCTACAAAACTGCATACAACAAATTATTCTAGAAATTAAAATTAAAATGCATGGAATTGGGATAAAAAGTTTGTGGAATTTTTATAATTTCTGTACATAGTCTGAAATGAGAGCTATACTTTTATATGGAAATAATGCACCTTAAAAAAATCAAAAGAAAAGTAGTCAAAACTGGTAAAAATGTTGATGTGCTATCGTTTGTCGCGGGGTGTATGTATGTACATACATACATGTGTACAGCGGTCGAAATCATTATAGCCGCACCACATTTTGACAAGTTTTAACATATTGTTTTTGTTGTTATTAAATTCTGGTTATTTTTTATAAAAATATAGTTCATTCTTTAACAAAACCCATGTAAATCCAAGTTTCAAACTTTGTGCAATATTAAAAAAAATAAAATTCAGCAAACTTTCGTAATTTTCTTAATTAGGTTTCCTAGAAAGATTCTGAGTATGCAGTTTTGAAGCCCATGTAGTTCTAGTAGAACAAAGTACAAGTTTCAAATGGCTAAAAATTACGGTTGATTTTTTAGATTTTTTTGTCCCATTTGCTTCCATATAACGAATATACACAATTTATTTTTATATGGAAGAAACCCGTAACATCCTGGCCAAAACAAAAACTTGTCAAAATGTGGTGCGATTATTATTATTTCGACCACTGTATGTAATGTTGCATAACAAGCCAATTAATTCAACTATTTGTTTCCTTTTGTTTTGTTTGTGTTGATTTTATGAATTAAAACATTTATTTGTAATTTTTTATGGAATCGGCATCGGCCGATTCCTTCCCCATAATCCGATTAATCGGCATCGGCATCGGTACCTGAAAAAATTGAAATCGGTCGGACTATAAGTAGGTAGAGTGTTTGCATCGAAAACAAGAGGTGCCAGGAATGTCTAATTAATTTCTCAGAAACTATCAGGGCTATCAAAAGGTGATGTATATATACGGTGACCATCCGTTCTGTTTTTTGCAGGACCGTACTGTTTTTCGAAGGTCGGTCCTGCGTAGTTTTTCAAACCTAAAAAACCTGAAAATGTACTGATTTTTTCCAAGTGTCCTGCATTTGTCCCGCATTTTATTCGTTATTTCAAAATTATCGGACAATGGATGGATTTCTTCAAAAAAGTGTTTTTTGGTACTTTTCGTAGCTTTTCTTTAAAAATCTCCAAATCAACATAAGCGACTTACAGCTCGAAGGGTATTGATGTGCCTCTTCCCAAAATATATAACTTGTGGCGACTTCAATGAAAATTATTAGTGCTACAGGCGACCATTTGCATTTTGTCTTCAAAGTCGAAAAAAGTGAGATTTTCAATCAAATACGCAGTTTCATTTGATTATTTTTTTCATTATTTTAAAAATTCGATAAAGAAGATATATCATTACAGTAAACTTTGAGCCAAAGATAATGAAAATCGGATTAGAAGTGTAGATGCTATGGAGCGCAACCTGCACAAATTATATATTTTTGTAAAGGGCACTTTGTAACTCGTCGTTTACGTCGATTCATGTCGTCGATTTTTGACAAATAACTGCGAAAAGTACCAAAAAAAAAACAAAAAAAGAAGGATATTGTTTTGAACGACTCAAAATTTGCCTATAAAATAATCTTTTAAAGATTTTCACTTATCGTGTAAGCTATTGTAATTATAATATGTTTTACTATAATGTGATAAATATTCATGTAAAAAAGATTAATATCGATGAAGAAAACGCAATTGATTTTTAAAGTTTAAAATGTATTAAGAATTTAGAATCAAATACTCTTTTGATATTTTTATACTAAATTGTCCTTCATTTTGAATCCATATTTATGGTCACCGTATGTATATACGGTTTATGAAGAATTTTATTAGCATTCATTTTCCGTATCTTGTATTACGGTTATTCAATTGGTTCGTAAGATATATGTGATTAAGTGCAACCACCCTTTTTTAAGCTGAATAACGGTAAATTGTAAATATCTCTAAAAGTTATCCATAGAAAAAAAATGTATCGAATTTCGGAATCACCGAGCGGTTCTACATAGGAATTGGATAGTGACATCTATATATATATATATGTTTTTGCTGTAAATCAGTGTAATTGAACCATGCTGGCAGGGTCGCCAAAATTATCAGGTCGGATTATTAAATTTAAATGGAAGAACTTTTGAAGTTGTAATATTGAAAGTTTATTTTATAATAACCACAAAATTTTCTTTAGAATAACAATAAAAGTCAAAGAACTAATAATAACAACAACTTGAACAATAAATTGATCTCCAAGAATTATAACAAGTATAAAAGCATACATTTTAAATACCCTACAGCAGCGACACCAGGCACTGTTTGAGAACCTTTTTTAGCGCTTAGCACAGAAACAGCACCCGCAATAAAATAAGTATTTCTAGTACACGACGCCGAAGCAAGTCTAGAGCAGTATCAGCAGTTACCAAAGCCTCCACCGTGTTAGTGTGAGATGCAGCAGACGCATAGGTGAGAGAGCCGGCGACAGTACCTGCAGTGGTATATGCGCAAGAACTAGTTGCAGCAGCGGGGATAAAGCATGGGTACTGGGCTTAACTTTGTTATAAGCGCCCAGCAAAAAGCAACATTACCACAGAAGCGAAAGTGGAAACGAGCTAGGCGATGGGAATCGCTTACCCTTTCGCTTCAGGAAGGCCTTATTTTAACATGGGCATGTCATTGGCGGTAAGCCCTTACCCGCAGCATTACCTTCAAACGAAGGGAGAACCCATGGATAAACAGAATCCAGAGAAGCGGACAAAGAATGCCTTACAGAGAAACTAATGTAGAATGCCCAGATGAGTACATACTTATTTATATTAAATCAGAAAATGTCTTAAAAGATTAAAATTAATTACAATTTTTATAAATCAGTTTTTATACAAACATATGTATGCATTTGGGAATTTAGATTTTACTTAAAAATCGGTATTTACATACATGCATATTTAATTAAGCTTAAAATTGTACTTCCTCACTCATGTACTTCACTTCATTGACTGACTTCAACTTCGCTGCAAATTTTTTTTTAATAATAATCCCGACGGTTTTACCCTCCATTCCCGCCCATCCGCACGAGGGGCGCAGTCCGCATGACGTACGGAACCAATATTTTAAATTTTTGTGCCGAGTCAATTGAACAAAGTAAAACATGATTTTTATGCGAGACAAATTTCCACAGAAAGTAACGGTAGAAAAAGAATTTTTGGATATTCATTCTATTTTTCAGCTGACTACGATGCAGCATTCTACTTTGCATTCCCCGAAATGAAGCAAAGAAGCGAAACAAATAAAATATTGTAGGATATTCTACTTTGCATTCCCTGAAATGAAGCAAAGAAGCGAAACAAATAATATATTGAAGGACATTCTACTTTGCATTCCCCGAAATGAAGCAAAGAAGCGAAATAAAAAAAATATTGTAGGATATTCTACTTTGCATGCCCTGAAATGAAGCAAAGAAGCGAAAAAAATAAAATATTGTGGGACATTCTACTTTGCATTCCCCAAAATGAAACAAAGAAGCGAAATAAATAAAATATTGT
>NW_023465613.1:0-8505 GCF_013731165.1 Rhagoletis pomonella | reverse complement strand
ATGGATATATACAGTATGTACATATGTAAATGCCAATAATTGCGCCACATATTGACATTCGTCAAATCTTTCTTGTCGTCGCTTGAAAGAGGTCGTATTTTCGCAAAGTTTTTCTTAAAATGCCGCCGGTTCGGAAATGTCGCGTTCGCGACTGCAGCAGCTCCAACGCCCAGACTAGGATGTTCGCCTTCCCCCAGGATCCTCATCTGGCCAAGAAGTGGAAGGACAACATTGGAGTCACCCCTGCTGATGGCCACTTTGCGTTCACCAACGCCTTCATATGCGAGCACCATTTCGAGGAGGAGGCAGTAGGACCGAAGCTGCTGAAGAGGAATGCGGTGCCCACTCTGCATCTGGGTAAGTCTCAATATTTAGTTGCATGAATGCATTTATAGGTGTGTACATATGTGTATACATTCGTATGTATGTAAATATGTAGTCATTTGTATGCACATATGTATACATTAGGGGTGTTGGTTTAATGCGAGATGGTGTATGTTGACTTAAATTGAAATTAAATAAATTCAAGTAAAATAAAATAAAACACATTTAAATAAGATAAAATAAATTAAAATAAAATAAAATAAATTCAAATAAAATAAAATAAATTCTAATAAAATAAAATAAAATATTTAAATAAATTAAAATTAAACAAATTCAAATAAAATAAAATAAATTCAAATAAAATGAAATAGAATATATTTAAATAAATTAAAATAAAATAAAGAAAAATAAAATAAAATAAATTCAAATAAAATAAAATAAAATAAAATATATTTAAATAAATTAAAATTAAATAAAATAAATTCAAATAAAATGAAATAGAATATATTTAAATAAATACAAATAAAATAAAGAAAAATAAAATAAATTTAAGTAAAATAATACAAAATTGAAATACAAATAAAATTAAAATAAATGTATGAATGTGAATGTATTTATAATGTATATCTTGTTACATGTTTATATGTGTATATGCACATATGTATGAATATATGTATATGTAGCGCCGTATACATAAACATACGTCCATACATATGTGAAATATATGTCCCTTATTGTAGATAACTCCTGCTAGGTTGATTTTAATGCCGTTTAATTTCATGGTTTAGGGGTATAGATCCATTATAACATATTACCTTAATTGTAGGTTCCGCAAGACTCCCCCCCCCACCCGTATCATCCCGTGCAACTGAGTAGAAGTTGTTGCGTCAAGGGTTGCACCTCAGACCAGAAGAGGAAACTTTTCGAGTTTCCGAAGACTGAGGTCGCAAGAAACGAGTGGGCTATAGCTTGCAACTTACAGTTGCCCTTAAGTAAAGAGAAGAAGTTATTTATTTGCGAACTTCATTTTTATAAAGATTTTATTTCCACAAAGCGGCTGCTGAATGGAGCCTTCCCTGTTTTGCGGCTAAATACCGAAGTAGAAGTAGGTATAGAGGAATCCTTTGACGTTAATAGCGTCTCCTCTTCTAATTGGGTCATGCACCCCGTTGAGCGCACTTACTGCGATCCAGTCCAGGACTCCAACGCTGAGTTGACCTTAGAAGAATTTGCCCTTTATTCAGACCTTGAAGATAGGAAAAAGCGTTGTGAGAAAGTTTTTTTAGATGAGAAAATTGAACAAGTTTCAATTAGAGACCCACCTGCTGTTAGCGATGAGCATTTCGGTAAGATTTGCCGTGGCTATCAGCAGAATGAAACCAAACTCCTTAAAAAAATTCAAGACCTTGAATCCCAACTCAAAGTCTTAAAAAAAAAATATTCTGACCTTGAAAAGGGCGCCATCTTTCCCGCAGTGGATGCCAGCGAACACGCCGTACAATTTGCGAAAATGATAACGAATACGCGGCATTCATATGCAGAGGAGGAAAAGATTTTGGCCCAAAACCTTAATTATATGTCATCTAAGGCATATAATTTCATGCGCGATGACCTCCTTTTTGCCCTCCCCCATAAAACTACCCTTTTACGTTGGCGCCCCATTCGGTTTGTAGCCCCTGGGCTGCAAACCAACGTCCTTGATAATTTGAGTAAAATTGTCAAGGACATGTCTGAGAGCGAACGGCTCTGTACATTAATTTTTGATGAAATCGGTATAAAAGGCGATCTAACATACAACAAAACCAGAGACCTCATAGATGGTTTTGTTGATGACGGAGCCGGTCTCCGTCAAAATACCATTGGCAATAAGTACCTCTTTTTTATGATCAAAGGGATCACAAAAAAATGGAAGTACGTACTGTCTTATTCTATAGCAAAAGAAGGGGTTAAGGCCCCCCTTCTAATGAACCTGTTGAAAAGCAATATAGATTCTGCCCAAACACTTGGTCTCAGTGTAAGGGCTATTATATGTGATCAGGGTGCTCACAATTTACAGCTTGTCCATTTGCTCAATATCACTCCCGAAGCCCCCTATTTCGAGCATAATGGCCAACGGGTTCATTTTCTGTTTGATTATTGCCACCTTATTAAGTCCATCCGCAACATTTTCCTTAAGTACGACTTCCAAACTGCGGATGGCACAGCTAGTTTTCGTGTCATTAGAAAAGTGTACGCACTTGATAAAGCCAACGTAAATTTTAAAATTTGTCCGAAATTGACCGACGCTCATATTTATCCCGGTAATTTCGATAAAATGAGCGTCTCTCGTGCCACGCAAGTTTTAAGCAACTCAGTTGCTGCTGGTATCGAGATGGCATACGATCAGAACCTTTTCGGTAATGATCAGTATGTCAAAGACTGTGCAAAAGCTACCCAGAAGTTCTGTAAGAGATTTAACGATCTCTTCGATGATTTAGATTGCAAATCCCTGTTTCACAAAAATCCTCTAAAACGCCCGCTATTCAGAAACTCCCATGATAAAATTGATCGCATTAACGACCACATTAATTTCATTAAACGTATTAAAAAACCTTCTCCTCTTGTCCAATGCCTTGACGGCTTCATTTTGACCCTTAAAGCTATGCTTTCGGTTTCGGCGGAAATTTTCGAGGAACATAAAAACCTCTCCTTTATACTTCTGGGTAAATTAAATCAAGATGCGCTTGAAAATTTTTTTTATAAAGTCCGAGCTTCTTCCGGCATTAATACCCACCCCTCTGCATATGAAATGCAATTTATCGTTGCGCGTCTTATATCGATGCACATTTTACGGCGTAAATTTTCGCAAACAGGTAGTAACTGCGAGGAAGATGACGACCTTAACCTGGACTGGAATACACCTCAAGAGCAAGCTCTTATGGCTACCCTGGACCCCCCAGAACCCATTTCTCTCGAAGATATCGAGATCCCCGATGACCATTTCGCTCAAACACAAAAACCGGCCGAAATTCAAGTACAAAGGTACTACACAGGGTATGCCATTTACCAAAAGGTACTATTAAAGTTAAAATGTAGCCATTGTCTTCATCTTATGATGAAATTAGATAATCCATTAGATAAAAATTCAGAGGCCCTTATTCGAGCGAAAAATTTCAAAGACCCTGACGATCTCCGCCTTTTAAACCCCAATGATCGTATATTCGAGATATGTCGTATGCAAATGTCTTTGTATAACGACATATTCTCCCAAAATGCCCACAAACCTGATCTTAAAGCTTTAATAATTTCTGCTATACGCAGTAGAACCCTTGTAATTTATCCCGAATGGTTTCTCGAAGCGGGCGAATGCTCCGAGCATCGGGATAAATTCTTAGACTTTTTAGTCACTGTCCTTTTATATAAAAATTCTAAATGGTTAGCTCGCCAAACAGCGGAAGTCCATACAGCAGCCGCTAAAGAACGTAAGCAAAAAAAATTGCAAAAATTGAATAAATAGATTTAAATATGTAAATATGTATGTAAGTTGCTAGCTATAGCCCGCTTCGTTTAGCCCGAGAGGCTTGGATGGATTGGATTTTATTTTTTTTTATTGAAATGTATTTATTTTATTTTATTGAAATGTATATTTTTTATTTTAATTTATTTTATTTTATTGAAATGTATATATTTTATTTTAATTTATTTTATTTTATTGAAATGTATATATTTTATTTTAATTTATTTTGTTTTACTGAAATGTATTGAATTTTATTTTATTGAAATGTATTTCATTTTATATTATATTTACATAAAAACTAAAAAAATAAATTAAAAAAAAAACAAAAAAACAAAAAAAAACAAAAAAAACAAAAAGAAACAAAAAAAAAAATAAAAAAACAAAAAAAAGCGTGAACGCGTTTTACATTTGTAGTTAGTTAGCTTTGTTTAGTTGTATATTAGTATAGTTGAATTTACTTTGTTTTATATGAATTATTAGTATGTACATATTTGTATATTAGTAAATTGTATTACTAATTAATCGTATTAGTAATTAGTAGTGTGATATATATTTAGAGTATCCCTTAGTAGTATTATAGCATTAGAGTAATTTATAGTCGTAGTTGCATGAGTAGTAGTAGTACCTCTGGACACGAGCCAAGTTTTTTAAAACCTTATATATATATATATACGTATACATAAGTATATAATGTGTATATATGTATATGCATATGTATATTGTATCATGTTTTGAAAAAACTGGTGAAAGCTTGGTTAAAATCCAAGGTGATCATCAATATAAAAATTGATAAGATCGTGTGAGAATTTGCTTTAAGGCGAGAGCCAAGCATATTCGCAATTCGTGTTTTATTACTATCAAAAATTTATATTTTTTACTAATTTTTATATTTATTTAAATTTTTTTTCAGGGGTTTTTATTTTATTTCATTTCAGATGTCTTTTCTTTGTACATATCTTTTCAGGTGTATTTTATAATTTCATTTGATATTTTAATATAATTTAATATTAAGCCAAATTCATTTGTTATTGTTAAATACATATACATATTAATCTAATAAAGAAATGTTAATAAAATCAACTTCTTTTTAATTTTGGATAAAATTTTGATAAGTTTTGCTAGGTATCTGATGGCATTTTTCTTTATGCATACAAGCGAAAAAGCATTTACGCACATATATTCTTTGGTACGTAAATGTAGATATGTCAACGAAAATACAAAAATTTTTGGATATTCGTACTTGCAAAATCGATAGTACATGTAGCCAGTAAGATGCACGAATTTCAATAAGTGCTGTGGCATAGTTGGTTGATGCGTGGTAATTAATGATGCTTTGCTGACGTTGTTGTCAGGGTTCATATCCTACCCGAAGCGGTGGTTTTTTATGAATTTTATTTCTAAAATAAAGTAAAGAATAATTTGGTGGTTGAAATGAATTTTTTGCATTTCAACCGCCATCGAAGTTATTGAAGAAGAAGAAGATTCGTAGACAAGACGGGGGAAACAAAAGCGAAGTGATTTTGCGCACTTGTCGGCGCAGATGCATGATTTCAATAACCAACGGAAAAAATATTTTATTTAGATCAAAGAAGTGTGCAAAGGGAAGGGGGATTTTGACCGCTGTTGCCACTTTTCCAACCGACGCGGTGGTTGATAAAATTTTAGATTTTTAGATTTTGTCATCGCCGCGACGCAAATCAACTTGTGGACGGCTCATGTTTGTAGCGGGGCAAGTGTGCAAGGTGCGCACGAATTTATGAATGGTAGTTTTTACGTTTATGAATGAATGTCTTGCTCGTGAGAAGCGGGAGTTCGGGGAATAGTAAGCGCAGTGTCTGTATGTTTTCATTTGTAGTATTTGTATGTATGTGCATACATAAGTTTATATGTATTTGGTTTTTGATGTTCATAGATTGATTAGAGTAATTAGAAGCGATTGCATTTTTGTTTGCATGAACACTATTCAATTATGTACGCATATGCATATGTACATACATATATGTATTTATGTATGCACATAGTTTGTTTACCTGTTCATATGCACATTTATATCTATGTATTATTCACAAGTAAATATTAAATTAAACATATGATCATAACCATTTAATTTAATATTTCTTCAATGTTGATAGATAATATTCAATTTCTTCATTAAACATCAAAATATTCATCAACTAATAAAATTTGGCAAAACAATGGTGGTTTTCTGCACACACAATTCCACGAAATTTGAGCGTCGTAAGCTTGCGCATGAAATTGAACGACATCATAAAGCACTGCTTAGGCGCTCGAATTTCAATGTGTTGTGTGGTGGATGCGCTAGAGGCGCAGGATTATTTTCGCGTGTTGCATTTTTGCTGGGGATCAAATCCCAGTTGGAGAATTTTTTTTTTTCATTTCTATTTTATTAAAGTAATTAAATTTTCCTTTTTTTATTTTACCTTTGGGGTATATTTTATAAATTGATTTGTATTTATAAAATATATGCATAAAAAATCCCATAAGAGGTCGGGCAGCATAATATGCTTCTATGATATTTTAGTTACGGAAAAATATTTCATAGCCACATACCTATATGTATTTGCGAAAAATTAATAAAAACTTCTTTGTAAATACTTTCTGTTTCAATTCATTTATTCAGTTGCATGTACATAATTTTTTCAATGATTTCGATTTTTTTTGCCAAATATATTTTTTTTAAAGATAAATATACCAAAAAAGTACTAAAATTGGTCAAAAAACATTTTTAATACATGTATGTACCTAAAAAATGAACAATCTATGGAATATGTAAAATATGCAAATGGTATTGGGCATCAATTAATCGGAATGGTTTTTTATCAAATAATTCCGGTTCTAATTCGCTTTATCGCTCAAAACTTTAGTTTCTTATCATTATAATTGTTTTGCATATAAAAAAGCAAAAATTAAAAAAATAATTAAAAATTGGCAATATTAAGTAAAAATATCAGAATTCCGATTTACTACCCTGCAACACGGAGTATATCAATATACATGTTGCTAGACATTATTTTGTGCCGCTAACAGCGAATTTAACAGAATCCACCACCAAAAAATCTGCAAAAAGTGGATTCCGTGGTTAAAACCTTCTAAATCTGTTAAGTTCCGACACTCAATAGTTTCCATTTGTTGTTTGCATCTTCTCAGTAAGTTATAAGTTCTCTGCACAAGTACGGACGCTTTACAGTTGCCATTAAAATGTTAAATTCGTAACGAGACAGGCGCAACAGTTTTGGCCGTCTTCAGTTCGTCGTCGCCATGTTTGCACATGATTGTTGTTGCTGGCTGTTGTGGCATGAATTTATTCATATGTATGTACATATGTAAGTTTGTGTGTTGGTATGCACGTAAGTGGTTGCTATTATTTATGACAATTACCTGGGATTGAGGTGGAGACTTTGTGTTTAAGTTAAAATAAAAATGGCTGCCACATTTTAGCGATTAAATTCGCGAGTTACTCGTAAAATTTCAATTAAGTGGAGTGCCAAGAGGAGGCATATCCTTCTCACCGAGGTTACTCCAAATTCCCCAGATGGAGCTTGTTGGTATACGCCATCGACGGATCATCGGTGCTATAGCCCAGTGCCCTTTGATGACGCCGGTAAGAGGCCTTACTGCAGATTTGTTTAATTATTCGCACGACTCTTATTGTGTCTCGACTACAAGCATCTTGAGATCGCCCAGTCGGCCCAACTAATCCATAGGTCATTAGTTGCGGCTGTGGTGTATTCAACCGTCCTTAGCAGAAAAGTAATCAGTGACAATCGGGAATTATTCGAGCCGTTTCTAGCCATCTCATCGGCTATTTCGTTCCCTTCTAAATTGCTATGCACAGGAACCAAGCAGAGAGAGGTTTTGGCGTGACTCAGTGAAGTCAGTGTTGCACGAAATTTCCGAACTTCTTTCGACTTTACTACCTTGAATCCGCTGGCAGTCAACGAATATAGTGACGTTCCCTGACAGAGACTTACTATTCCGCATGAGGCAAGCCCTTTTCTCTATGGCAAAAATCTCCGCCTAAAAGACACCGCAGTTATCAGGCAGGCGATATGATTGCGTTATTTGAAGTTCCTTGGCGAGCCGACAGCTTTTTGCATCTTTGAGCCATCGGTGTAGGTAGAAATACCATCCTTTACCGACAGGAGGCTTCACAATCTTCCCGGACTGGAAACTGAATGGAAATCTTAAAACTGAAATCCCAGGATGACGTGAGGTAATCAGTTTCGACATCTAAGTCCGCCTTGATTTCGCTAGTCCGTCCGTAGGTTTCAAAACTTTCAAAGGACCTAATGACGGATTGGCTTTCCGAAGAAATAGTTACTGACTGTGGAATCAAATCAGTGGAGATCAGCCACCGGACGTCGATTTCATGACTTCAAGTTCCGTTTGAATTCTCTCCTCTTTCAATATAGACCAAGTTTTCGATTCCCAAACTCGATAAATTAATACCTTGATTTATTAAGTATCTAGTGACCGTAAAATTATTATTTTCAGGAATTCAAAAAACTTTAATTTATCAATTAATTGCCCGCATACTCATCGACTGATTTCTCAATTCTTGAGCATTGAACCCATATTGAACTGCAAACCATGATAAAATTGTGAGTAGTATTGAACCGCTCGTTTCTGAATGTCGGTTATTCAAATAATAGCCGTCATCGATT
>NW_023465612.1:0-8507 GCF_013731165.1 Rhagoletis pomonella | reverse complement strand
GGACTACCATGTACTAGTTTAGAATCTGTCGGAGCTACATAAAATAATATAAAAATAGACTTACGTAGTGATAGTCAGCGTACCAAACTACAAATCTATTGATTTAACTATAATATTATTCCTACAGGGCCTTTTCGTGCTTGCAGTACGTAGACCTTTGAAATGTGGCGCTCATTGCAAAAGCAAATACATAAATGCTTCGCTGTTTCTGCTGATGCTATCATCATTAATTTCACTTTTATTTTGGCGCCAAAAAATCTGCTGAATCACAGTTTTCATACTAAACGTGGTTCGACAACAAAAACAATAATCAAGCAGTTTTGAGGGCCTTCATTTGTTTATAATTAATGGTCTTTAATTATGACATAAATTCAAGGAAATATTAGAATGTTTTATGCTGACAACTGAAAAGTAGACTCGAGCATTTTACGAGCATGTGAGTATTTAAATGTGTGTAGGAGTACGTATTTACACAAATGGATGCTCATATGAAAACATATTTATGTATGTTTGTACTGATGTTTTAAAATCTGTTTTCCAAAAATTTGCGAAATTCATTAAAGTTACCGTAATCTTTAGAAGTTAAACGGAATAAGGTTTTTAAAACAGATTGGACAAGGTTTTTTAGAATAACAGAATAAATTCTGCGAATTATTGGGGAAATCCAATGGTGTATCAGGGCGATTCCGTAATAGAAAGTAACAGTAAACCAGATCTTTGGCAATCCTAATGTTAATATACTTTCCGAACTGCACGGATCTGAGTGACCATTTTCAGCCATCTATTTGCTCCGGTGCAACGGGAAGGTGCATAAAAGACATATTTGGACAGAGCGAATGTAACGTGGGCCATCAATTCGTTTGAACCAAACAAAACCGGGGGATCGAATTTGCTATGCTACGCCCTTCTAAAACTAGCAATAACAAAATGAACGGAAGGGTGCAGATGTTCGCATTCCTTAGTAAATCAGGCACTGTGAGCAGTGTACCCCAAGAAGGGCGGAATATGATACTTCACCTAAAGCCGCCAAAAGTGATCATAACTTAAATTAAGCGAATCAAAATGGTGGAATAAGGATATGAACGGAAATTATGATAAATATTATGTCTACATCGGTAGAAAAAGGAGTCTCTATTCAGAAGATCTGTAGATCCGTCATGCTATCGCCCGCCTGACGACTACAGTGTCTTTCAGGTGAAGAATTTTGCCATAGAGAAGGTTGGTTATTTTATACAAAATACATATGTAATAAATCTCTATCAGGGAAAGCTTAAAAGCATATTAAGGAACCTTTGACGTTTAACAAATACGCAGTAAAAATTCTTGCCGGCGCACAGTGGGACGTCCTCTTATAAACTGCGGCCAAAAGTAGTAACCATACTTCAAATTCGCCGAAATTCCGTATATGCGCTATTCCGCACTTAAGTATGAAGAATTGTGAAAAAAGGTAAATGTCGACGCGCTGCCACGCCACAGCTCTTGTAGGCTGAAATAGTAAATGTTATCAGATTTTGATGAAATTCAGATTATACGCTGATTTTACCCATAAAAGCACAAATGTGAAAGAACGTCAAAATCGTTTTACATGATCGTCCACCAATTTTAGAAAAAGAGGCGCAAATTAGAAAAAAAATTTTTTTATGAAATTTGATGTACACTGCTCGCTTACGCCAAATTTTCCTATTTGGAAAATAATGACAAGTTTTTTACTATGACCACCTCCTACAAGACTTTTTTGGCACACGTACAAAATTTTATTTTATTTCTAAAGAAGTTCCCATTTCTTCCTTTTAAAAATTTTAAAATAATTTTATTACAAATCCGCACAAGTAGAAAACTTAATTTAAATTACTTGCGGCAAATTAAAATCGTTGTTACAAAATTTATTTATTTTTTTTTTTCATTGTAATGCAAGTATGCATTTTTAACAAAAAATTTTTTTGGTTAGGGTTAGTTGGACATTTTGTTATGAATTTGCGTAATTGTTTTTTCAGGATTCGTTAATACGTTTTTATTACTATTGGCCGCTGTAGTCCCATTGTGCGACGTCAGCAAAGTTGCCCCCAATGCCGGGGGATACCAAAAAGTTATCTCTGCCGATGCTGTAGGAATGAATAAGAGGAGGAATCGATTCACGATTTCCTATGTCAATTTCTGTCTCTCCAGATAAAGCAACTCAAGCACTTGGGATCTCGGCTTTGATGACACATTGATATAACCCCGGCTAGAGAGATGTGCCTTCTCACGGCACTCATAGAGGGCATTCAAAACGGGCTAACTTCCTTCCGAGTGGAAGTAAGAAAGCATTAAACCTACACCTTGCCCACCCTTACCAAGCATATGCCATTATAAAACCCATACAGCTCGTCATTACATCTTTTTCGCTCATGGGAACTGAACTATAGGTTTTCCTCGACAGCCGCATAGGCGTGATAAGAGATTTGTATATCGTAATTTTTGTTCGTCGAGAGAGGGCTCTGTCCAAAGTAGCACCTATTGGCGAGAGTTGTACAGGGTGGCGCCGAATGAGCTATATGGTTTAAATGGTTTATAACTTTTTTATTTATGTGGTTATTATAATTTTTTTTTAAATACAGTATATTATTGGGGAATTTTTTTGCAATTAGCTTTGAAAAATGGTATCCTGTAAGTGATGTCCATTTTCTGCTTCGCACATACGTGCTCTTTTTAGCATATTTTCCATAACTTTTCGCAGAATTTCGGGTGTAATGGCCATGATTTCATTTCGAATGTTGGTTTGGAGTTGGAGAATGGTTATTGGTTTGTTAACGTACACTCTTTCTTTCAAATATCCCCAAAGAAAACTGTTAAAAAGAATTCAAACCATATAGCTCATTCGGCGCCACCCAGTATTATAACCAAAAATTTGAGGTTTTTTTTTTGGCCGAAATGACGATTTTTTCAAGGTAAAATGACGATTTTTCAGCAAAAGCATTCGGCAACGCTGCTGGCAGGTCATTTCCAGGCGTGGATCCCGTTGGCATAGAGTAAAAAAAAATTGCTATAAAGAATTCAAACCATATTGCTCATTCGGCACCACCCAGTACTTTGCTTCAGCTTCACACTGACTTCCTCACTACTTCAAAACTTACTACTGCCAACAGATGTTACTTTCTTTTTTCTTCGACGATGTCAACGTCAACTGAGCACGTCAGCAGAATCGTGTTTTGTGAATAGTGAGTGTCCAAACAGTCCAGGTTTTCATCAATAGTTTTCCCGGCATTTCGTGTGACTTAATTACTGATCTCTCCGCAGCTTAGTTCCGTTTAGCCTCTAAAAGGGCGAAACCTGAGAAATTTTGCAGCAAAAATAAATATTTAAATCACGAAATATTTCTAACTCAAAATCTGCGTAGTTCAAATCTATTTCCTTTGGATTCTGTTTGGAGATGTTTTTTGTTATTCAAAAGTTGATAAAAATTTTGGTAGCAAATCGGGCGCGTGTGAACCTGCGCTTAACACAGCAACAATACAAACAACGATGGGTGTTTTTCATAATTTTTCATAGCAATCCATCAATTGAAGTCAGTAACATTGAGAGCTTCCAACTAAGCACCTTGCATCTGTGTGCATTCATTTTCTATATACGTATGTACGGTGACCAGATTTCCGTGGCCAAAAATCGTGACATTTCTAAAGCATCGAATCCGAACATACAATTTTGTTTTTAGAATAAAAAGGCTTATTACAGTTTTATTTAAAACAGAAGAAAGAGAAAAAAATATTTTTAAATATTTATTATTTTTTATGAAAATATAACTTACTATCTAAAAAAACATGTAAATCAAAATTTTAACATTTTTGTAGAACATTTATAAAAATTCGACGAATTTTATTAAATGCTCATCACAATTTGAAACATTTTAATTAGCTTTTCTAGAATTTTTTCGAGTATGCAAATTTGTAGCCCAATAAATTTTAGTACAATTAAGTGTAAGTTGGAAAAAGCTTGGGCTTACCGTCCATTTTTGACAATTTTTTGTTCGCCCAATTTTTTGGTATGGACAAAATAAGCAACAGCTTCCACAAAATTTACCAAATACCAACGGTAAGTCCTAGCTACTTAAAATTTGCACATTGAATTGAATAGATTACAAAACTGCACACTCAGAATATTTCTAAGAAATCTAATTAAAAAGCTCAAAAGTTTGCTGAAACTTGGTCGAAGTTTGCTAATTTTTGTACAAAGTTTTAAGTTCTGACCTCATAGTTTTTGTTAGATAAGGAGCCACACTTTCATAAAAAATAAAAGAAACATTAAATAATCGAAAGGGGAATCGGGACACTTATACGTTCCGACTTTTAAAAAACATTCAGCGGGGCAATTTTCTCAAAATCGGTACGAATGGTCACCGTATATACATATATGTAAGTATACCCCATTCTGAATCCTAATTTGGTCGTAAACCGCGCTTCAATTGCCCTTTTGACCAACCACTAATGGACGAACAAACACATGAAATCCATGCGTCTCAGTTCCGTTACGTTTTATGTCTACATATTTGTAGTTTAGTGCAGTGCAATTTTATGTAGCAGTTAACCGAATTTTTTATTGCCATTTTATTTGTGTTCGACATTTCATTTAAGCGTCTATTTGAAGCGCCGTACAGGTCAGCAGCGTTCGTAGTGCCTTCTGACATTGGTTGGGGACGGCTCTCTTTACTCATTGCTAAGGCGACTGCTGTTGCCTCGCTGATGCCATTTTCCATGTGCCGTTACGAATTTACTTGTTTATTTGTGTGTATGTGTGTATGTGTATGTCAATTTCTGCATACGCACCCAGGCTAAGCCAATGCTAATCTAATCCACTAATAAGCTTTTTAGCGCCGCTTTTCATCAGTTTAGCTTTACTGGCCCCCCGCAGGGTTGTATGGGGGTTAACATACATACACACATACATATGTATGTATGTATATGCATATATTCAAATTCTACCGCATTGCCGCTTTTTAACTATTTTATATGTATACAATTTACTTGCTGCTTTTTTTTTTGGGTTTCTTGGTTGTTGGCACAGCGGCTCAGCGCCTGAATGACCGAATGATTGGATCAATGTTGGTTTATACTACTTCCCACTCCTGCGCCCTTCGTCAAATTCAGCACCTCTAAACGCGAGTTAACTAATTGAAAACCAATAATAGAAATAGAAATAGACAACAAAAATAAAGCACACAGAAATGCATCGCTGGAAATTCAAGCTAAATAATTGCTATTTGGTTAGAAATCAATTTTCACTATTTAATGGAATTCCTAAATACTACAAATCGTGCGATCGATGCTTCAAGGTATTTTGAATTTAAATTGCTTGCGCGTGGTAAGGATGTAAAATGCCAAATGATAAGCTGAAGAAAATGGGGGTTTCCCTGCTAAGAGATATGCATTCTTTTTTCGCGTAGCTGTCGCGACTGCTGGAATCATACATATACATAAATATATATGTATCAGGGAATTATTCGAAAACACAGTAAAGAAGTATAAGTACGAGCGATACGGAACTTTATATGTATACCCGTCGCAGACCTGTATTAAATATCGGGGTTTCACTTATCTGTAAACTACATAATAAGCGAGGGTGTTTTTACCCGATTTCACACATTTAGAACTCTTTCGTACTAATTGCATTAATTCTACCGAGTTTGGTGGAAATTGATAAATCGAATATCGAGATGCGCATTTGTATGCAGTTATAAGTAGGCGGTGCCACGCCTATTTTCAAAAAAACTTGTAATAGTCTAATTTACTGCGCAAAGCTATTATGGCAAAAAGTTGAAGTTTTCGTAGTTCTGTACATTTCCGTTATGTGGGAGGTGGGCGTGGTTGTTGTTCAATGTCAAAAATTTTCAACTAATTTCTCAGTTACGCTTCAAGTACCAAGTCTGGGGTTGGTGAATTGGCTATTGACGTACTTAATTTCTTCATATGTAGGCGGTGCCAAAGAATCATCCTACTTTGGATAAAGGGTCACTTTTATACCAAATTTCGTTGAGACATCTAAATTTTTGGTAGTGTGGGGTGGACGAATTAACCACCTTGGAAGGGCTCGAAGCCTATTTAAAGCCTCTGCATTTCTTTGGGTTGCGGCATCCGGTTGGATTGAAACTCCACATCGAACCTACCAAGGATGGTTTTTACCCGCATTTGGGTGTTAAACCACAGCCACAACGAATACTCCCCATGAACACACCGGGTAATGCTCCACTCGCTCGACTTGCTCGACTAGCTCTGACTTGGTCAACTTGCTCGACTTGCACTTGCTCGACTTGCCCAACTTGCACACTCATCTTCTTTTCTTCCTGTGCTGTCTCCCTTACCAGAGCCAACTTCTCCTCAATATCCTCATCTCTACTCATCTTGCTCGTCTTGCTCGTGAGCATACTCCGCGGGCTAGCAGTGATTGCTCGACTCGCTCGACTTTCTCAACTTGCTCGAGTTGCTCAACTTGCACACTGCATTCTTCCTGTTCTTTATCTTACCTAAAACAACTTCTACTATCCCTACCCATCATGCCCGTCTTGCTCGTGCTCAACTTGCTTGCTTTGCTTGCCTTGCTAGTCTCGTCTCGCTCGCGAGCACACTCCGGAGGCTTCTGTTCCCCGCACAGACTGGATAAACGGTTTACCTGCCCTTAATGCCAGATACGCGCATTTAGCACACAGGCGTACTCCATATACTTGCAATTCCAATAAACAGTTGGGCCACAATGCTTCAGCTTGATGTACTAGCAATATTAAACTGCGCCAAATAAAACATTGCAAAGATTTAAAGGACGTGTTTATTGATTTTTTAGACTTCCTTGTGGCTACGCGTGCCCCTCGTACAGGCTTACCTTAGCGGCTTGCGCCTTACCATATAATTTGACGTCGAAATCTAAAACTAAAACGCCCAAACGACAACCGGTACGTCGAAATTGGTGGGTGACCTTAGGATTGTGTACTCTGGAGAAGTTATTGGTTGTACAATAGGGCATCAAACTGGTCCTGCATATAACAATAGGCCTTCTTGGCAGGGTAATTGGTTTAATACAGTTTGAACCTAAGAGACTTCCGTATCAGGGTTACCATCGAATTTGTGTCGGTGGGTGTGGTTGCAGCTGCTGGGCGCCTTCACCGTGCGCTTTTTCGGACATAGCAAAGTTTGTTGGTACCGCAGCTCTAGTTGAGGCGTAGGTTTTTGCTTTGTTGGAACTTTTTTGAGAAGCGCTTTTTATTTTGTGCCCACAATCGGTGTCAAGAGTTGCCTAAATAGCAAAACGTCTGCCCGAGCAGACATCTACTGTAACCGGATAAGGCTAAGTATTTGCGGAAGCCGGTATCCGAGAAGGGCTTAGTGGGGACCTTGGAATTTGGGTTTGGGTCTTAAGACACCTAGAAAAGAGGTTACGTTCTAATGTCTCGAGGTGGCAATCGGAAAAATATTATTCAGCGAGATGCGAAGATCAGCGCAGGTTGCTAAAAGCTTTACTGAGCGGACGAGGTCTTTTCCATTGATTTTGAATTCACGTATCCCGTAGACATCTCATTGTCTTGATTCGTAGCGACAATCAGCACCGTTGCAACTCGATATTGGATATTAAAGAGGAAGAAGGGGCTCCTTTGAAGCATTACTGCTTTCAAACCAAGTTGGATAAAAATACTAAACAAGCTCAAACGCCTGCAAAACATTCAACCAAAGATTGCATACTGAACACAAAAATTGTGAATTTGCGTAATCGTTTATGTACCTTTCCTCACAATCTGACCGACTTGCTGATTATTTCGTCATAAATTTATGTAATAGAAACTATTGAGCAAATTTAGAATACGACAAGAAGAAAAACAACAAACTAAACCAAAACAATTACCTACTAACAAAAATGTTACAAATTTCGATAAGGAAAACAATATTTTTCGTTACTTTATGCCAAAACGCTTTGTAGATTTGCTGAAAGTGATAACCGAAACGTAAATCACAGCAAGAAATGCAATAAAGAATTGGCGCGAAATAAAATCTGAATCACGTATTTTAAAGCAAAATGCTGGCGCGTTAAAAAAAAAATACATATTACCAAAAGCGCTGATGTAATTGAATGGAAGTGAATACATTTTTTGTTTTTTTTTTTTCCAAGCAGACAAGCGAAAAACAATTGAATTTTCATGCGCCTAGTAACTTTATTTTGGTGTCAGAGTTTGGTTCTGTGTGTTTTACGTGCTTGAACTGTATTGAATGTAGTAGAAGGAAACTAAAAAGTGAAACCTCTTGCACGTTTTCCAATGAAATTTTCAAGTACTAGAGTGAACAGAAAAAAATAGAAGTTGATATCTGTATATATCCGTTTGAAAATAGTCATGTATGATTGCATACATTGTTGTGACTTGTGCTTGAAATTAAGACTGAAATACATAGCAAAAGGACAGGACTTGTGGACAAATGAATGGGAGTGGATTTCAATTGCAGCTGTAGCAAAAAATAAACTATCGACTTACATATTTCGATAAACGAAGCGGACCC
>NW_023465611.1:0-8508 GCF_013731165.1 Rhagoletis pomonella | reverse complement strand
ATTGCGCGCACGGCCGTCGGATTGCGCTTTAAGCGGCGGCTTAAACATCCTCCCCGCCCTGCAGGAATGCGCTGCTTAGGGTCTCCTGCAGTTCTTTCAGCGCGCGGATCGCGTTGCCCAGGGCGCGGTTAGTGGTGCGGTCCTGGTAGCTGGCCGTTTGCAGGCCTTGGGGGGTGCGAGCGATCGTCCTTTGGGCGGTCTTTTTGCGCGGTGGTTGCGGCGCCTGCCTTCCGCGGTTGCGCGTATTCTTCTGCGCCTTCCTCTTCGCCGGTGCGCGCCGCTTTACGCTCGCTGGGGCCTTTGTGGCCGCTGCGGGCCGGTTGGCCTTCTGCTTCCGTTGGCCAGTGCGCGCGGGCCTGTTAGCTGCCACATGCAGCAGCGTATGGTGCGCTAAGCCGCAAACCTTGCAGCTGCCTGGAGAATCGCACTCGCCGGTTGTGTGGGTGAGCGCAAGGCAGTTGACACAATACCCTTGCGCCCGGGATACTGCCAATCGCTGCGGTGGCTTCATGGCCTTAAAGGCCGGGCACGTCCTGAGCGCGTGGTACTTGTGGCAGAGCCGACATTGGAGGCAGTTCTCCGTCTCTGCCGTTGGAGCCAGGGGGCATGCCTTCCGCGATGCCATGGTGTCTTCAATCTGGAAGTAGAAGCAAAGGAAGAGAAACGAGGAGTACTTGGGTACAATATTTAAACGGGAAGTTAAGACCCTTAATATACAAAAGGAAAAGATGTATAGAATTATTTATTGTGCTTTTGGAAGGAAGCACAGTTTGACAAGTGGCCGCGTGATAACTCCATTTTATGTACGGACTTCCACAACACGTATGTGGTTATCAGGGCCATGGCGAACGTTTTCGATTCGTCCCAATCGCCACTCGGTGGGGGGGAGCGAATCTTCTTTGATCACAACGTTGTCGCCTGGCTGAGGGTCGCGTTGTGGAGTTTTCCACTTGTACCTCTTCTGAAGATCTTTGAGGTAATCTTCTTTCCAGCGGCGACTAAATTGGTGGTGAAGTGCTTTGACTTTCTCCCACCGGTTTAGTAGAGAGAGGTCTTCCGAATTAGGCTCGGGAATGGCCAATAGCGGTGCACCTCGAAGGAAGTGACCCGGAGTAAGTGCTGTCATATTAGCTGGGTCTTGAGAAAGTGCGGATAGAGGCCTCGAGTTGAGGACTGCTTCAATTCGCACCAGAAGCGTCGTAAATTCTTCGAAAGTGAACTTGTGGGTTGCAGCGGTTTTCTTTAAATGGATTTTAAAGCTTTTCACTGCAGATTCCCACAAGCCGCCCATGTGGGGGGCGCTGGGTGGTATATATTGCCAGTTGATGCCTTGAGGGGCATATTTTTTGACAATGTCTGCGGAACATTCGTTAAGGAATTTAACGAAGTCGCGTTCTGTTGCACGCTGGGCGCCAATGAACGTTTTTCCATTGTCGCTCATCATTTTTGAGGGAAAACCTCGACTGCCAACGAAGCGGGCGAATGCTGCTCGAAAAGCCTCGGTTGTAAGATCCGAGCATAGCTCGAGATGCACTGCCTTTGTGGAAAAACAGACAAAAACTGCAACGTATCCCTTGATAAGGGTTGTAGATCTTAGCACCGCTACTTTAATTTGGAATGGCCCAGCAAAATCTACTCCCGTTGTGGAAAATGGGAGTGAGAAACTGCAGCGCTCAGGGGGTAGAGCGGCCATTATTTGGGTGCGTGTTTGTTGCTTATAAAGCGTGCACACTTTGCTTTGAAAGATGCATTTTTTAATTAGAGGTTTCAGCTTTGGTACGTAGTACTCTTGCCTTACCATTTGGAGCATTAATCGTGTTTCTGCGTGAAGAAGCAGCGAGTGTAAAAACTCCAAATATAGCTGGCAGAACCTCGATTCTGTAGGGAGAATTATTGGGTGCCTTTCATTATAGCTTAATGTGGAATGTGCTAATCGGCCATTAACCCGTAAAAGTCCGTCTTTGTCCAACGAAGGATTGAGAACAATAAGAGGACTTTTTTTGTTAAGTGGCTTTTTATCTTGCAAAGCGCTTTTTTCGCTCGGAAAATGGCGTGATTGCGCTGCGTTGATAAGACGAATTTTTGCATATTGAAATTCGTTATGTGTCAGATGCGGATAGGTGATTGTAGCTGACCCCTTTGATTTGTTGCGGGCATTGTTCACGAAGCGGAACATGTACGCAGTCACGCGGAGTGCTCGAGAGAAAGAAGAACAGCGATCAAGAAAATCGACCTCTTCTTCGAGCGCGTGATATACCTCCACCTTGCGCTTTTCTGGTGGAGATGCACTGCATGCCTTTGACCTTGGCCATGCATCCATGTGGCAAGAGAGCCAGTTTGGTCCGTGCCACCAGAGTGGGGAATTTGCCAAGTCCTGCGGTTTGCAACCACGGGTGCCGAGGTCGGTTGTCGGGTTGTCTTGGCTGGCAACATGGCGCCATGTACCGGTTGGAAGATATTCCCGGATTTGGGAGGTACGATTGGATACATACGTCTTCCATGTACATGGTGGCTTTTCAAGCCAAGCTAGCACAATCTCTGAATCTGACCATAAGAATGTGTTGCACGATTCCAATTTGAGCTGTTTTCGAACAGTTGCGACCAGTTTTGCGAGTAAGACTGCACCACACAGCTCCAGGCGTGGCAAGCTTACCGTCTTCAATGGTGCGACTTTGCTTTTTGCAACCAAGAGAGTGGAATATCTTTGGTTGCTAGCATCTGCGCGGATGTAAATCGCAGCGCAATATGCTTTTTTCCGAGGCATCACAAAACCCGTGGATTTGGGTATCTTGCCCCGGAGTGAAATTAACCCATCGAGGGATTTCGATGCGGCAGATGGCTGGCAGATTTTCTGCGAACTGTTGCCATTTTGCCAACGATATAGGTTTGGCACATTCG
Organism: Rhagoletis pomonella; assembly: GCF_013731165.1. NCBI lineage: Eukaryota > Metazoa > Arthropoda > Insecta > Diptera > Tephritidae > Rhagoletis > Rhagoletis pomonella. The sequence goes on along the minus strand of NW_023465611.1, from coordinate 5,610 downwards.
TCCCAATCAACGCCATCTAGCCAAAGTTCTTGAAGAAGAATCTTAGCTTGAATCATCACTGGCGATAGCCATCCTGCCGGGTCAAAAAGTTTTGCGACAGAAGATAAAATTTGTCGCTTTGTGACGGCATTCGATGTCGATGCAGGCAGAATGGTGTATGAAAATTTATCTGTGAGTGCGTTCCATTGTATATTAAGAGTTTTGGTTGTGGAAGCGCTCTCAAATTTCAAAAAGTTGGAGTCGAGAAGATCCTCTTTTGGAAATTTTTCTAAAATGGCCGGATGATTGGCCGTTAGTTTCTTGAGTATGAAACCAGCTGACTTAAGCGCTTTGATCACTTGAAAAAGTGATTCAGTGGCGTTGTCAATATCATGACTTACGGATTGTGGCAGCCAAGGGAAATGTCGCTATTGTATCATCTGCTAATTGATGCAGGGTACGGATAGCGAGGTATGGTGCACAATTTACCCCGAACGTTACGGTTTTAAGATTATAATCGGTGTCAGGGGAGTCAGCCGACGTGCGAAATAAGATTCGCTGAAAATCTTTATCGTCCTCATGGATGAGTATTTGACGATACATTTTTTCAATGTCGCCATTGAACACGAATCTGTGCATTCGCCACTGCAGAATGAGCAGCATGAGATCTGGCTGGAGTGTGGGACCAGTGTGCAAAACGTCATTCAGGGATTTTCCTGAACCAGATGTTTTTGAGGCGTTGAATACCACGCGAACTTTGGTGGTTACCTTATCTGGTTTGACGACCGCATGGTGTGGCAATTAGAATGAGAAATATTTGCCATTAGCTACTATCTCACATGGCTTCGTGTGCTCCATATGACCGAGGTCGAGATATTCTTGCAACACATTTTTATACATTGTGCCTAAGTCTCCTTTTTTCTGAAGCGATCGCTCCATGCTAAAAAACTGCTGAAGTGCAGCAGACCGAGAGTGGCCCAGAGACAGCTTTTTTGGAAATTCTTCCTTGAATGGAAGTCGCACAATGTATCGACCGTTTGGGGCACGAGTCGTTGTTGTTGCATATATATGCTCACAAGCCTGATCTTCAGGGGAAATTTGTGGAGGTTGTGGAATCTCCTCCTCTTCCCAAAACTTTCGCAGCTGAGAGCTGAGAGTTGCATTCGAGCACTCTTCTACTTGTGTCGAGAATGACACCACATTTTCGGTTATTGGACCACTGAGAATCCAGCCAAATATTGTTTTTTGCGCAAGTATAGTGTCGCAAATATTTTGTATACCTTCCAGCAGGATTTGTGGAAGTATATCGCTGCCGATTACCATGTCAGTTTGAGCTGGTATGTGACAGCTTGGGTCAGCAAGTTCAAGGATCTTGAATTGCTCCCAGTTTTCACGGCTAATGGTGAATGTAGGCATGTGCCTCGTGAGCTGAGGTAACACGATAGCCTGTGTGTTTATCCGTTGCATGGTTTTTGGTGCTACCAATGTGAGTGGACAAAGCTTTGAGGAGCTTTATACTACATGTCCACCCATGCCGGAAATTTCGAACTTGGAATGTTCGAATGGTAGTTTCAACCGTTTTTGAACTTTCGAGGAAATGAAAGTTCTTTGTGAGCCTTGATCAATCAGGGCTCTAAGTTGAAACAATTCACCCTCGTGTTCAACTGCGACTATGGCAGTTGGAAGGAGAATTTTGCTATCATTGTCAGTGTGCAATGATTGTATTTGTGCTTGTTTGGAACAGCACGGTTGCTCGCTGGAATCGGAGCTTGACTGCGCTTGTCGAGCGGGAGGTGTCGACTGGGCAGTAGTGTGTTGTGCGGCGGTTTCATTCGCTCGCGCACTGGAGTGTCGAGATTGTGGTTTGGGATTCATGTGCAGCAGGGAGTGATGCCGTTGTTGGCAATGTGTACATGACCACTTGCTCGGACACTCATTAGTGCTATGGGAATTACCAAGGCAGTTTTTGCACAGCTGGGTTGGTTTGCGAATTGTACTCGGTTCGGTACCGAAATTCGCTTAAATTGTGGGCAGACTCTAATGGGATGAGGGGACTTGCAGTAAGAGCAAGTTGGTTCCCTCTTAGGTTCTGCCACAAAGGTTTGAGTCCTGTTAAAGGACCTGTTTTGCGCAGCATTTTGATGAGCGACTGGTTTTTGTTTATTTTGGCTTGGATGAAGCCGGTTAAGTCTTTCGACTACTTCGTATCTTGAAGTAAGAAAATCGTCCATTTGTGACCATGAGGGTAAATCTCTTCGAGAAGAGAGAGATTGTTCCCAAAGTGACAGTGTGGTTTCGGGCAATTTGGATGAGCAAATGTACACCAATATGGGATCCCAACTGTCTGTCTGGACGTCTTGGGAATTAAGAACTGACAGACAGTTGTTAATTGATGTTTGCAGCCTTTGAAGTTGCTCGCTATTCTCGGATTGAATAGTCGGCAAAGTCATCAAAGTTTTAATTTGGTTGTCAACCAAGATACGTTTGTTTTCGTATCGTGACCGTAAAGCTTCCCAGGCCAGCTCGAAGTTATCATCGCTGAGTTGATGATACAGTTTTTGAGCACGGGAGAGCTTCGGGTGGTTGATGTACACCGCTGTGAACATGTCACGAAAAGCGGGCCATTCTTCGTAACCACCGTAAAATGTCTCCGTGTCTCCGTTTGCCTCTGCCGAGGTGTGTTCCACGCGGGGTGGTGGACTCGGTGCGGCGATTGCTTTAATCAACGACAGTTGATCGGCAATTTTAGCTTTGGTCACCTCATATAATTCAAGGCAAGTGAAGTACTTGCCTTCTACCGAACTCTTAAAGTTTTCGGGTAGGCTGTCATCTGGCTTTGAAAAATCCAAATCATAGGCGGACTGAAGCCGTGCCCAACAATCATCTAGTGATTTGTCTTTTATCATAAGATATGATTCAGTGTGGTCTTGGATCGGTGCATCACTGAATCTTGCACAGTATCTCATGATACTGTCACTTTCCGCTATAAACTTTTGAGCGGATGGGTCAAAAGTTTTAGATTTCGGGCGCGGTGAGGGTTCCCTCTTACCACCGGTGGCTTCTTGCGAAGCAGTTTTTGACCTTGTCTCGATTTCAGACATTTTTGGTGGACTGTGTCCAAGTGGCATTTTTAATGCTGTGGAAGGTCACACGTATAAAAATTGAGAGAAAAATTTATCAAATTTTACTGTGTACCACCCACATAACGTTCGCAAAAATTAGAAAAATATATGTCAAACGAGTAAAAATTGCACTTTGTGCCACAGAAAATCAGGAAAAGAATTTTAAGATTTTGTGGCGGTGTTTGTGTTTTTTGTTTCTTGCAAATTACGTAAAATTATATTTGCTTTAATTTTTGGTTCAGCACTTTTTATTACGTGGAAAACGGAGCTTCTCAATTAAATCCGCGGAATATGGATTTGAAAAATTTCAGTACGAGAAAAAAAAATCACAAACACTTTTCACTTTTATATACGTGGTGAAATATACGTATGTATAAATATTTAATGTGATATAACTAATTATGTAAATACTGAAAAAGTAATGGTTATTTATCACTATCTAGACCAATGCAATTCGGGAGCTTTCCCTACTGGGTTGCATGTATCTGATATCTTGAACTCACTTCTTATCGCGTTATGGATAATATTCGTGTGACAATATTCTTTGTTAGCACGTATGTACAAAAGTGCAGAATATGTAGAATGTAAAAATGTACGTACGTATGTATGTACAAATATTTACGTATGAAGCCGAGTATGTGGCTAAGCTATGCTTTGTCACAGCAGTGGTGAGTTAAGAAACGAAAACAACAGAGAATTTGTTTTGATTATAGTGCGTATGTATGTATGTGTGCGGGAATGCACAAGTGGATATAATAATAGGTTCATTCCTTATCTTTTTGGACTAAAATCTGAAGTGTCAAAATGCCAGAGCGTAAGCAAAATGCGCTCACTAAAAGAGAATAACAGGAAAAGTAAAGGAACGCAAAAAAACCAAATTTTTAGTCCAAAGAATGGCAACAACAAAACTAATGTCAAATAAGAACAGAAATGTATGTACAAAACACATTCACACAAGCACAAGCACAATAAACACTTGCTATATCAATTATTTTTTGCCTTCTTCCAATTTCAATTCATTTCTTTTACTTTTTAGATTATTCTCACTTTTAGCGTATTCTTTAATTTCCGTTAATTTAAATTCAGTTGAGTTTGACACTTTTCAGGATTTTGCCAGAAAAAATTCTTCTGACTAAATCTGACTACTTCGGACTGATGAGAGTCACTCTCACTGACTGTTGCTCTCTCATTTTTGCTGTCATTTCCGAGTTAAGGAACGCTTTTTGGACTAAATCTGACTACTTCGGACTTTTTCTGACTATTTCTGGGAGATAAGGAACGCTCCTAATACGTAAAGAGCCGCTCACCGCTGAGAGAGCGGGCTTTGATTTACGTTCTCTTAGCTTGGTGAGTGCAGCAGAGAAAAGCAAGATTGAAATAAATTAAAATAAGCTAGAGTGCGCTTGGTACGTGTGGACTGTATTGTTCGATAAATAGCAGCGACTCTCTTAGCTATTATACGAATAGTTGCAGAAAATGCAACTGGTAAAAATGTTTATATGTGCTAACGTATGTACATATGATATATGGGAAATAGTGCACTTATGTTTTTCGGCAATTTGTTTAGCCAAGTTCAACGAACTATGCGACCAACGGCAAAAATTGGTAAGCAGAGGAAAGTATGTGATTTTAATGTGCTAATATTTTGTTCTTGCACAGTGGGACACAGTAGGCATATAAACTGCAACGGAATTTATTTTGGGGTATATATCAGAATTTGTATATATGTACATATACCTATATATATATATATAAGATTGGCGGTAAGTGGAGATATACCGCTTTCCGGAAAACGGAGTGTTTCTACCAAAATTCAATAGCGGCAAATTGCCGATGTGAGATTTTTGGGCGGCAAGAAAATATCCGCAATTTTAGTGAAACCGTTTTTGGCGAGAATAAATACGCCTTTTATGAAATTATATGTATATATATGTATGTATATACGTATGTATGCCCGTTGGCAGTTTATTAGAAATAATATAACTTTTAAGAATATGAAAGTTATATTTATTTCAATTTTTAAGGAAATTAAAAATTTGCCGACTTACTACTTTCCTTGATTTATGTAGCGATGAATGTATGTAAGTCCTTTTTGCGCCGGGGTCTTCTTGTGCTGGTGTTGTTGTTCCCGCTTATGTTTATGACGGCTGCTGATGATGTTGATGGCTTCTGGTGCTATTGATAGCTGCTGATGCTGGACGGTTTTTTTTTCACAGTTTTTTTTTTGTCTTATTTGTGTATGCTTACGTGCACTTTTTTAACACTATTGTTTGTTGTTTATTTAAATTTCAAAAATTTATAATTTTTGTCTTTTTTGTTTTTGTATATGTACGTGCACTTTCACCACTTGGTTTATAGTTTTTGGCGTCGTATAAACGAACGAGCGAGTGGAATTTAATTTGTTAAATTTAGTTACATTTTTTTTCTTTAGGAGCTGGGCCACGGTTGGCTGCGAAGGACCATGAATACTTCTCGCTTGGTCCCTTCGCACTCACCTCTTTACGCACAC
>NW_023465610.1:0-8509 GCF_013731165.1 Rhagoletis pomonella | reverse complement strand
TACCAAGATATACACATGTAACCATAAGTGGGCGTGGCTACGCCCATATTCCAAAAATTTATAATATTCTTATTTTTCGTCTAAAAATTATTGTTAATATCAATTTTGAGTGAATTATCTTCAGTAGTTACTAAAATATCGCAGTTTTCGTATTTCTGGAAATTACCGTTATATGGGAAGTGGGCGTGGTTAAAGTCCGATTTCGCCCATTTTCAATACCAACCTACCTTGGATTAAGGGAAACCTACATACCAAATTTCGTTGAGATATCTCAATTTTTGCTCGAGTTATCGTGTACACGGACAGACGGACAGACGGACAGACGGACGGACAGACAGACATGGCTGAATCGATTTCTTTTTTCATCCTGATCATTTATGTATACATTTGTCTATATCTATCTCGATTCGTTTTGGCTGTTACAAACAACCGTTATGTGAACAAAATTAATATACCCTTGTGCACAAGTGCGCTCGGGTATAAAAAGGCGGCAAATCTTCCGAAAGACTTAAATATTATTCAAAACTTTCAAACTAAATATTTCTTAACAATATTTCGTTAGACAACCATATTTTGATTCTTCAGATAGCTTGCGTATAATTAATTCAAGTTTGACTTTTCAACAAGTGGCAAACCTTTTCAAAATATATTCAAACTACAGCTTTTCTATGCCTCTTGACATGCATTTTTTTAATATAATTTTCAAATAAATAACTCCCTTAACTGAAGTTGAATTTGATTTTTTTTTAAGGTGGCAGCCCTCATCCATGAGTAGATAATGATTTTATATATCTCTATACCAAGTTTTAGCAATCTATCAAAAATATTTCCTGAGAAATGCGGTATGAAAAATTCCGTTTGCATGGGAGGTGTCACGCCCCCTTGTCTAATCGAGATTAATTTTTTCCTATATTTTAAGTTGGGCTAAATGACAGCAATGTACAAAATTTCATGATGACCGGTGGAGTAGTTAAAGCGTGAAAGTGTAGCAAACAAACAAACCCACTTTGGGATTTATAATATTAGTAAGGAAGTAAGGATGGCTGATATATATATACATACATATCATTACCTTAATTCACAAAGGCCCTAACCAAACCTTTATTTCGAAACTGCGTCTTTCACAGATTTTGGGAGGATGTACCTATCAAAGAACACCTTCAGAAAAATTTGAAGGTGTTATTACCAAAAATAATGAAGTTACATGACACTTTTTAAAAAGCCTTACCTGTTTTTGACACTTTTGTTATAATATGGGTATTCATGCAAACACGTAAATATCTCGTAACTGCGTAAACCTCTTAAATAAACCGATTTTCCATACAATATTAAGTTAGTTTATGAGGTTTACATGGTTACGAGGAATTTACGCATTTCCATGAATTGCCTTAATAATTTTTGCTTCTCTTGTAAAATAAAAAATCTTTTGGTTTATGAATTAAGGTATGTATTTTCGATTCATATTTTTTGTTGAGCTTCTCTGGTACATATCCATTATGTGTTGTAAAGGATCTATAGGTAAAATATATATGCACGTGTATACATAGGTACATATATACTGGACTTCGACTAAAGGTATTTACAAATTAACAAAAATAAAAAAAACACCTTTACTTACAAATGTATGTAATTCCTTAGGGTATACCCGTACATTGCTAATTCACAATAAAGCTTGAAAGGACAGTATACAAGGGTACAAAGATAAACGAGAGGAGAAAATTAAGAGACGATCCTTTAATGCGCCTCAATAAATATTTCAGTCTTGAATATTTAAGTTTTTACTCTCACAACTTATATAAGTTTTCAAATATAAGAATTAACTAAATATGCTCCAAATTAAAATTTACAAAAGGATATTATCCCCATAATCACAAACTGTCCTTAATGGCGACTCTGAAAATTATCACGAAGCAAAAACTTTTAAAACAACAAAGTGCATACTGTTCTAAGGTGGCAATAAATTCCACACTTGTGAAGATGCGCAAATTAGAACACGGAGCTCACAGAATAATAAAAAAATCTTTTTCCAAAAACATTAAATACTAAGGAAGCTTTGCAGAGATGACGATGATATACATACATATATTGCTTATTTACTAAAAGACTGTCACAACTGAAAAACTGCATTTTATGTACACTCTAAAAAGTTTTTGTTTAAATTTGCGCATATTAAGATAGGTAACCAGTCTTCTCTCTTAATGAATGCAAATTTACACACCGTGTTAATTAAAATAAACACTGCTCGCTTACTTTTACTTATCATATGTGTGGCGCAGAACAAATTTCAAATTTTTTTTTTAAGTTCTAAACATTTACTGTTCACAATTTCCCAGTTTACACATAAAATGTTTAAAATTTCCTCTAAAAAATTGTTGCTGATATAAAGAGAGGTAACCAGTTTCCTCTCCTAGTGTGTGCAAAATTAAACACTGTCTTTTTACTTTTACATACTAAATTTGTTACGTAGAGAAAAACTACACACAAAGTGTTTAAAGTTGAGTAAATATGAACACTTAGCATTAGCGCATACAAGGGGTGGGCTTTGGGGTTGAAACCCCCGTATTATTAAGAAGTATTAAAAAAAAATGAGAAACCAAAAATCGACGAAAATGAACATAAAAGTGTAAAAGTTTCATGGAATAATTTAATTTATGTATATTAAAAATCTCTTGTAAACTTTTGTATTACTTTTGAAAGTTGAGTGCATCTTGTGTTTATAGACCTTTTTATTAAACAAGTAATTTTTAAGCAATAAGCAAAACCGACTTCAATTCTCATATACAAATTTAGGAATACCGTTAATTTTTTCATGATTTAATGATCAGATCTAAACCAAATTACGGGACGACCCTTAAGGTACCATGTTTCCGGTAAAAAAGAAGAATTATTGGAATCGGTTCACGCGGTCCATAATTATGCGGTGGCATACATAAAAGAAGAAAAAGTACTCCGAAGAATTGATAACCTCCCCTTTTTTGAAGCCGGATGAAAATGTTTGAGTTCTTTGTAAATTTTATGTAAATAAAATGCAATTTATGAAACTTTAAAAAGTTTATTTATTTATTACATACTGTACATAAAACTTGCATAAATGTATTTTAAAGAGCGTGTTATCTGAAGCGAATTTTCAGTATTTTCTGATGATATATATTTTGAAAGGTAAACCCCTCCTCTGCCCCCTCCCCTCGCTCCCCTCCCCCCCCCCTCCTAAAATATATTCCTGGGTGCTCCCCTGGCACTTAGTATTTATTATTTGTAAAAAATATATTTTTACTTTCAAAATGTTTCTAATTTTAAACATGTCATGTGTATATTTTAAACAACTCATGTTCAAAATCAAATCTTGAACATCTTGTGCGTATATTTGAACAGATTCTGGTTGAAAAATAAACACTTTTCAGTAGTAGTGCATATCTTTTTTCTGTATTTTGGGTATATATTCAAATCTTTTAACGCCTCTCCTGAATAATTCAGGACCCGAATTGCGGCATTCATAATCGAATGATAACTCGTTTCAAATCGAGTCAAATAAAATGGCGCTGTTTTCTCCCCAGAATTGTTTAAATTTCCGAAACGCACTCACTATCGAATGCCGTGATCTCAAACTCAAATTTCGATACGAGCTACGTTCGATATCGAATGTCGCGATTCAGGCACTGTCTTTGAGTCGTGACAGTATCATAGTAAGTGAGCGATATGTTATTTCATATATGTACATACATATTTATTTACGAATTTGTTGTTTTTTAAAAGCTGGAAGCCCGTGTAATTCGTTTATAATGTTTCTATTTATGCAAAGGCTGAAGTGTGCAACATGTCCTCTCAATGCTCTATAGTGAAACATACATAACTTACTTCTATTTATGTATGTACATAATACATATGTGGTTGATATAAATAAATTTACAGCAAATAATAGGTTAAAAATTTCTAAATGTACACAACCTTGCACATAATATACGTACATACATATTTATATTCTTAATTGCAATTATTCAGGTAGAGTACATATCCCGCCTCCTTATCTAAGATTCTACTGTATATTGTAAAAACATGCTAATTTTAGAGTATTTTCAATGTTTAGGTTCCTTAGCCTTTTTTTTTTTGTCAAATCAAATTGTGCTGTTGCTAAGTAGTTAGAACCTTCTAAGTGCAGCGTACTCTGTCTATGAGAACTCCTTATTAAACAGAATGAAGCGAGCAATAGAAGCGAGGAACCTAAAACAAATAGGGCTATTATCACACCCAAACGTATTTTCGGTGGCACGGTTTCAGCGAAGCTCATCAAATCGGTTATTTCATCCGGAAGTTCGTCAATGCCTTCCTCAAACCACAAAATAGGGAAGACGATATCTGGGAAATTAGCAACTTGTTTTATGTCGAAAACCTGACTCACAGCCAAATTGATTTGAACACGTGCACGAGCTCTTAAAGTTGTTCCCATGGTCTGCAATAGATTAAAAAGATATTTAAATAAGTTTTTAATTTGAAAATTGTTAATATAAGAAATTACGATATAAGTTAATTACAAATTTGATTAGTGAAGCCCTAAAAACGCTATATGGGAAAATCTAAAAAATAGGTAAATTTTGTGTTACTAAGCCTTATTTCCATTGTTTTAAACTATATCGACCTTGTTGCTTTTGGATACATTGATTTACTATGCATATACTTGAAGCCCCCAAAAAATGTTGAACAAATTGGTTGAATTGCGTTTGAATTAAAGATCAATATCAACGATTTTACCCTCCTTTCCCGCCCTACCAACACGAGGGCGCAGTCCACATGACGCATATAATTTTTTTTTGTTGGTGCCCAGAAGTGGAAACAGGAGTATTAGAGTGGTTCATAAAAACACTCTTTTTGGAAATTCATAAACGCCACATCAGAATATTGTTATTTGTGATAAAAAAAGAGACACGTATTTTTTTATTTTGAAAAAAAAAAGTTTTTTTAGAGGTCGCGCTGGTCGGTTTTTATAAAAAGGCTGATGTTCTCAATTTTTTTATTTTCTTGACATCAGGATCAGTGTTGCCATTTTAGCCGTTTTCCGGCTAGATTTAGCCGGTTGCGATAGCAAACAGCCAGAGAAATTTCAATTTAGCCGGCAGCCGATTTATTAGCCGTTTTGCAGAAAAAAATTAGCCGTTTTTAGCCGATTTTGCTATTTGCCTTGTTTTCTTAAATTTCAAATATGTATATATGTTTCCATTTTTGACTAAGCGACCCAAAATCTGTTAGAGATGGCCACTAGCCTTATCGTGGAGAAAATCTTCATGTCAGGCAGTGTTGTATGAAATTGGGCCGATTTCGCTTATTTTTTTTTAAACGAAGAAGGGATTTTCTTCATAAAATGTTTGTTATAAATGTCTTAATTTTAAGTGTGAAGTTTTATTCGCAAACTTAGAAAATAAGAAATTGTTTCACTGTTAAGACACTTAAGATGCGGTTGTGTTTGGATATAGTGCCAACAAACAGAATAAATATTACATGTAGATATTGTGTTCCCAGATAGTCAATTCTGCCCAAATTACAAAACATCATTTTTGCCCACTCCCAAAGGTTTAAGGTAAGGAAAAAATTTATATTTTCAAGCACTATGTACACATATGTATTTTTTTAAACAAACTTTTTTGCTGAGAATTTATTTAAATTCCAAAAACCGAATGCCAACTTGAATTAAAGGAACCAACACTGAAGTGAATCAAAATGAAAATAAAAAGCACAAATTTATATGTAAAGCAAAACTCTCTGGGAATCCTACGGAACATCTGCCGGTCATACGACCGGTCATAAAAATGGGAGATAAAACATGTGAAATTTAGTTGAAACTTTAGCCGTTTTTAGCCGGTTTTATTTGCCAACTTAGCCGGTTCGTCCAAAAAGTTCTGGCAACACTGATTCAGGATGCGGAAAAATTCGCTCGCGAACGCTCAAAAATACGATCTTCTCATATTAGCTTATTTTGCGATTGTATTTTACAGCGATAAATACTTGAGCAAACGAGCGTTCGAGAAAACATTGCCTGCGTTTTCGTTCGTAAGAGATCGCATGCAAAGAGTTTATGTATACACATTGCAAACGAACGACCGTACGAAAGCGATCGTCCGTGGCAAGAGGGCTGGTGCAGAAAATCATAGTGCGCACTCTCTCGCCAACGAAAACATAGGCAATGCTCTCGCTAACAATCGTTTGCTCAAGTATTTATCGGGGTAAAATACAATCGCAAAACGAGCTAATATGAGAAGATCGTATTTTTAATCGTTCGCGATCGTTCGTTGGTAGAGCGTGGGTAAACAAATATTTGAATTTAGTATATTTTGATATGAACGAAGGCAGGTTACTCGCTTTTTTTGATTTAAAAATGGGCAAAGTATCGAATATTGAGAAGACAAAACTTGTTACATATAATAAAGACACAAATTTTTCGAAGTGCCTTTTGTGCGAAAAACAACTTAAAGGCTACATATTAGGAAACATTAAAAGACATTACGAAACTATACACAAACATAACTTTGATGAAAGCGTTGCATCTACAAGCAACAATAACGTTTCCAAACGCCGAAGTTCTAACCAATTTGGTCTAAAATTAAATAAAAAAGATTTTCTAAAGTGTTGTGTTGGATTGGCAACCATGAAAAACATTCCGATTCGACTTTTTGATGACGAGCTTTATTTTAAGCAAATAATTGGACCCTACGAAAATCTATTTAGTTTACAATTGAATTCAAAAAATATTGTTAAGCATATAAATCTGTTCGCAAATAAAATAAAACATCTTTTGAAACAATGTTTGTCCAAGAAAATGTTAAGCTTAAAAGTCGATGTAGCTGCCAGAATGGGGAAGAGTGTATTGGGAATAAATATCCAATATATTAAAGATTTTAAAATTGTGATAAACACAATTGGCATGATACAATTGAAAACGAGGCATACAGCACATTTTTTAAAAGAGGAAATATTAAAATGCTTGCAAGAATTCGATATTGACCTTACACAAATATATTCAACTACTTCGGACAACGGGGCAAACATGTTAAAAGCTTCAAAACTACTTCAACAAGACATGATAGATTTACAAAATGATGATTGAGAAACGACTTCAGAAAATGAGAATGATGACTACGAATTAGTACACAATCGCTTGAATTCGGCACTGGCAGTAGTAAGATGTGCCGCGCACACAATTCAATTGGCAGCATATGATTCTTTCAAGGAAATGCAAAATAAATTGGAGGAGTGCAGGAAAATTGTGAAACTACTTAGGGCTAGCACAAGAAGCTGTATTAACTCTGCGGATCTACGTTTGCCACCAATTGATAATATAACTCGATGGAACTCAACATAATAAGCGGGTGATACATATACGTTTCCATAAACAGGCAGAGTACAGCAATGTATTAATTTTCTGGGCATTAGGGTACAAGTTCATATATGCAGCGATGTACAGACCTTAGATGCACAAGTGTTAATGTACGTGTAAAAAACTCTACGATAAACGAAAAACTTCATTTCTGCCTGTTTCGCATGTATGTACAGTGTACATTGTACACTCGCCAAAACAGTAGCAGGTATTGAATTGCTAGCAAATAGAATGTAGGCCTTTTTCACACAAAGTGGTTAATCTTCTACAAAGTGGGTATTGTAAAAAATTGTATACCTAGGTTTCCTTCAAGAAATGAACTTCAGTCTGGTATACTAGCACAAAAATAGAATATAATGATTTTTTTTCAGCGCAGTAAATATTAGACAATGTTACGGATTTCCCTAACTAAAGGTTCTTAAAGTATGAAATGTTAGATACATACATATCGTCACCTGAAATGCAAAAAGAGGTAACAACATCGTAAATTAAATGCAAAAAGTCGTGACTAATATTTAATTTTTTTTTTTCATAAAATGATGTGGGGAGTTGTAATCAGAGCTGGGTGGTAATGATTCCTTTAGGAATTAAATTCCTCCCAATTACAAGAAATTGTAATTAGGAATCAATTCCTTCAGTCCACAGCAAAGGAATCGATTACTTTTTCAATTCCTTGAAGTAATTTCAAATGTAATTGGTTTTTTTCTTTAATTCCATTACAAGGAATTTCATATTGTAATTGGAATGGTTTTTTCTTAACAGCGGTCGTCCCTCGGCAGGCAATGGCAAACCTCCGAGTGTATTTCTGCCATGAAAAACAGCTTCTCATAAAAATACAATCGCCGTTCGGAGTCGGCGTAAAACTGTAGGTCCCTCCGCTTTGTGTGACAACATTAAGGCGCACGCCACAAATCGGAGGAGAAGCTCGGCCAAACACTAACATATGTGTAAGCGCCAATCTATTATTATTATTAATTGGAATCAATTACGTGCTAGTAATGTATTTTTTTTTTCCAATTCCTTTGAAAGGAATTGCAAGAGTACTTAGTTTTTTCAATTACTCAAACGAATTGTAAAAGTAATCGAGAAACTTAAAGTTCATTCACGAATGTACAATGTGGAATTTTTGTTGTGGTCAAAGATTAA
>NW_023465609.1:0-8510 GCF_013731165.1 Rhagoletis pomonella | reverse complement strand
CTATTGAGCCACGTTTCGACAAGAACATAGACGTCGTATTCACAGCGAGACGTGCTTAAAAATACTTCTATGGATTTCGTACACATACATACCTGACATATTTTGGAAAAATATTTTAAGGTGCTTGCTCGAAAAAAACGTTATTTCTTAACGGTGCTCTATTTGTCCGGATCAGGATCTCCTACTTAAAAAAAAAAAAATCTGAAAGGACGCACGCTAATATCTACTGGTCAAACGTTAGGGTCCAGAAACGTGTCATAAATAGAGGGCACCACACCAAATTTTAAGATAACACTGCTAAGAGATTCCAAATTAACACCCTTTTTAACGAGCTTATAGCAGGCTAGGTGTTCACAGTCAATTCCTGCTTGTTTTGAGACATATTCAATTACGTTTTGCACAGAAACATTAGGCTTGAAGGAGGATACATGTACTCATTTCTTTTTTATGGCAACATCCAGCACAGAGTTGGTATTCCTACCAACTACGACGTTTTTACGCTTTGCTAATTACTTTGGTGGCATAGTCAACCATTCGTGCAGACCTCTGGCTCTCGTCGATAAATTAGCAGCAGGTGAAGTAACAGAGGACGCTGATATAGCAGTCCCATTATTCACAGCAGTAGCATTAACAGCATCAGAATTAGCAGAGTAGGTTTGCTCGACATACAACGTTGGTACTGGCGTGCCATACTCAACAGCGGCAGAGTAGGCTTGCATTCCAGAACTAATGTTAACAACAGTAGGGATACCAGAAGCGCCTGTAGTAGCAGAAAAGACGGGTGACGATTGTATTGCAGTTCCACCGTTAGCAGCAGCAGCATTAACAGTTCCACCGTAGGCAGTAGTAGCGTTAACAGAGTCGGCAGTATTTGACCTCCAAGGTGATAACATAGAGGGCATAATCCTTCCTTCAATGTTGGTGGAAGGAAGACCATTAGCACTCCGCTCCGGATAGAGCGGATATATGCTGAACCCATGACATATTACGCATTGCAGAGACAGGAACGGCTCCAGTTACCTCCTGTATATCAGTCACACGATTATTATTGCATTTATTGTACATAGCACCGCGAGAATTAACAGCACTGTTTTTAGCGTTAACATTAGCCGAAACCTCTTTCACTCCATTACACTTAGCATTGTTGTTGTCCATGTCAAATTTGTTAAAAGCAATAAAATCCTTTTTGAGATCAGTAATTTGCAAATATAGCTCTTTGAATTTTTTATCAAAGGCATTAATTATGGTCTCAACCCCAAACTTTTGACCATCCAGCACAGACTCATAAAGGGTGAACACACCAAAACTGCGACACTTTGGGAAGCTTATAACTTACCCAAAACAAATTCAACATTTTGAAATTCAAATACCATAAGTTGACCATGACCTTAGTTGAACGTAGAAGAAATTTCATTTGAGTTTGATTCCTAGTTGAGTTAAAAATGGCAACCGAGCTAGAAAGGAGAAAAACCATTTTGCACGAGTTTATAAATGATCCGGCCATAAGTACACGTAAAATTGCTAAAAAATTAAAGAGGCAAATAAGGCCTGACAGTTACGAGAAAACCAGGGAGCGGGGGTTAGCATGGTCAAAGTGATAAAAACAGTGCTCGGAAGGTCCTCAGTGCGTTTTCGCGAGATCCGAAGATTTTGTCGCGTTATGTTGCACAATCCGTACGGAGATCGCAGTTTTTCGTACAAAAGGTAAAGCGGAAAGCTTCATTGAGATGTTCTACAGCTCAAACAGCGCCAGACCGAGGCGCAAAGTAGAATGTTACAGCGAAATCCCGCATTCGGAAGTTGTATGAATTCTAAATTAAAAAATACAACTGCATTGTTATGGACTGCGAAACCTACTGCTATAAATATTCAAAATATATTGCAGGTCAAGATTTTTATACTGCTGCAAGTCGTCAAGATGCCCCTGAAAGTTGTAAGCTGAAAATGAAGTCCAAATTTCCAAAAACCACATGGTTTGGCAAGCTATTTGTTCCTGCGGCCGTAAGAGCAGCCCTTTTTTCCCATCCGGGACAATGAATGATCAAGTTTATCGGGATGAGTGCCTCAAAAGGCGTCTTCTGTCATTTATCACCAGATAAGGAGTAGGCCATCGTTCTAGGCGGACATGGCAACCTGCCACTATGCCAAGGACACATTGCCGTGGTATAATGCAAATAACATCAATTTTGTACCTCACGACTGCAATCCACCCAATAGCCCAGAGCCACGTCCTATTGGGGAATATTGGTCAATTGTCAAAGGAATCTTGAAGAAAACAGGTGAAAGAGTGAAAATTATTGAAGAGTGCAAAACAAAGTAGTGGTGCGCATAGCGTAATGTCGATGATGCAGTCGTGCAGAACATGATGGCGCGTGTGCGATGAAAATACCGATCACTAGCATATGGAGCAAATAATAACTAATATTTTAACATTTTAATAACATCTAAACTTCCTAGTTATATAATACAAAAAAAAATAATTTCAAAGCCTTCTAGTTTGTTTCTGGTATTAATGTCGCAGTTTTGGTGTGTTCACCCTTTAGGCTTTACAAAGCTTTTCGGGTATCTTGATGCACCCCTCACACATATAGCCAATATGGCGGTTCGAATTGAACAAATTCACATCATATTCCGAGATGGGGCCAACACAACAGCCACGATGAAAAGTTTTCTTACAGAACATGGCACAATATAATTATCACTTCTCGAAAAGGCCTTTCCAGATACGAAGTTAGACGAAAAGAAATCCGCAAACACATTTGCAGCCTCAGACACAGAAGCTGCATTATCTTTCTTGTAAAAACAGCCTTGGGCATGATACAAAAAACAAGGTAGTTCCATTGTCACTTTTTCGTCGCCATATTAACAACCTGACAATTAAGCAGTTTGTGACATCTCGTGCTACCATACCCAATATCTAAATTCCTTCAAATTTTCTTATTAATTTTTTGTCGATTTAAAAATCTTTGTTCTTAAGCATAGTATTTTATTCCTATTTCACGTGAAAAGCTGTTAAATTGCATATAAAACTTCTTTCTGTGAAACAGGTGTGAAATTCGACAACATTTCCTCAGCAAAGTACTATTCTGTTCACGCTGTGAAAAAACTTGCAACATTTTTGCAAAATGAAGCTAGCAACACAATTTTCATGACATTTTTTAAATACACATGTACATTTTAAATTGTGTGAAAGCTGACAGTTTATAGAATTCAGTAGCGGCGAAAACAAAGGGGGGTTAAGTGGTTAAACCTCACCCAAGCCGATCGTAAAACTATGCGTCACCAGAATTTTTATGCGTCACCAGAATTTTAGTTTATATGGCTTATACCGCTAGCTCTCGTAGCTGGCTACGAGATCATTTTCATATACCCCCATTTTTCATAGGTTTAGGGTTGATTTCATTTACCTCTATTCCAAGTTCTACGGTGGCACGCTGCATTTTCCAATAAACCCATATTTTTCCATGAGCTTGAGATTGAATTCATATATATACATATATCCATACCAAGTTCCAGAACTCTGCCATAAATACTTCCAGAGATATGCACTATGAAAATTTCGATTTGTATTGGAGGTTGCACACCCCCTTTAGATATCGGTTTTGTTTTAGCCTATAACCATTCTTGGAAGATTTGTGTCCGAAATTTCAAAAAAATCGGTATAGCCGGTATGGGCATTGTGACTCCTCAAAGGAAATCAACTAATGATTGCAAAAAATGAAATCAAACGTCCTAGTTGACCAAAAAATAACATTAGACTTCATTCTCTCAACTTCTCAGAATGTAGAAAAGCTAAGAAATATATAATAAGATAGGATATATTAAAACAGCCTCCAGAACATTTACCAAAAGACGCCCCTGAACTACACAAATCAGTTTGATTGAAAATTTGTTTTTATCTATTTATTTTATACTTCACTTTTGGGTGTGTCAAAATTTCATCTGAAAATACTATGTGTTGCTCGAAAAATTTCGCGGCCCATGGGTCCCAAAGTAAATTCCATTTGCTGTTAAATGGACAAAGACAATATGTATTAAATAAATGTATAATTTCAGTGTCTGAGTTATATCAGAATCATCGTATCCGATATAGAAAGCTACATTGTGAAATAATCAGATGACATGAGGACACTAAACAAATTTTAAAATATGTTCACTAAAATTGTATTAATATTAAAATAATGATTTGGCAAGTTGTTATCGAATTTAATGTAAAATTTAAAAGTTTTTAAGATAAGATGTTAATTATTTTTAAAAGGTAAATATTAACACAACTATTTTATTTATAATCCCAAATTTAGGATATAAAATCTCCCACACCAAAAAACTTACAATTGGGTAACGTCGCTTCGAATTTTTCACAATTGAGCAATTGTCAAAAATTTGCTTTTTAATCAAAAAGTTGTTTATTGAAACTACCTTCTTTTTTGTATCATGGTCTTGGGTACAGTTGAGCTAGTTTTCCTGGATTTGATATAGGACCAAAAATGCTTCGGACTTATTTTAATATCCGACTCGTAATCACTATTGTATATATTTTTTGTAACGCTTCTTATTTAATTTGGAGGACTCTGATTTATAAAAACGATATTTTCTGAAAAAACATTGCTTTTTGGTTGATTTGAATTTTTTATAAAACTTTTTCAAATTTTTTAGACGCTTTAAATACTTTGAGAACAACCAAGGAAGTTTATACATTTTTGATTTAAAAATTGGCACGTACTTAGAAAATTGATCCGATAAGTAGGTTTTGAATACATTAAAACAACCTTCAACTTTGATATCATGAAACAAGTTATCCCAGTGTACTTCACCCAACGCAATATCACATCGATTATAGTTAAATGAAACAATTTTGTCTCTAGGGAATATTCGAAAAATTAAGAAATTGATACGATTTTTTAGCAACTTAAAACTTGCACTAATTATACTAGAATTTAATAAGCTACAAAACTGCATACAACAAATTATTCTAGAAATTAAAATTAAAATGCATGGAATTGGGATAAAAAGTTTGTGGAATTTTTATAATTTCTGTACATAGTCTCAAATGAGAGCTATACTTTTATATGGAAATAATGCACCTTAAAAAAATCAAAAGAAAAGTAGTCAAAACTGGTAAAAATGTTGATGTGCTATCGTTTGTCGCGGGGTGTATGTATGTACATACATACATGTGTACAGCGGTCGAAATCATTATAGCCGCACCACATTTTGACAAGTTTTAACATATTGTTTTTGTTGTTATTAAATTCTGGTTATTTTTTATAAAAATATAGTTCATTCTTTAACAAAACCCATGTAAATCCAAGTTTCAAACTTTGTGCAATATTAAAAAAAATAAAATTCAGCAAACTTTCGTAATTTTTTTAATTAGGTTTCCTAGAAAGATTCTGAGTATGCAGTTTTGAAGCCCATGTAGTTCTAGTAGAACAAAGTACAAGTTTCAAATGGCTAAAAATTACGGTTGATTTTTTAGATTTTTTTGTCCCATTTGCTTCCATATAACGAATATACACAATTTATTTTTATATGGAAGAAACCCGTAACATCCTGGCCAAAACAAAAACTTGTCAAAATGTGGTGCGATTATTATTATTTCGACCACTGTATGTAATGTTGCATAACAAGCCAATTAATTCAACTATTTGTTTCCTTTTGTTTTGTTTGTGTTGATTTTATGAATTAAAACATTTATTTGTAATTTTTTATGGAATCGGCATCGGCCGATTCCTTCCCCATAATCCGATTAATCGGCATCGGCATCGGTACCTGAAAAAATTGAAATCGGTCGGACTATAAGTAGGTAGAGTGTTTGCATCGAAAACAAGAGGTGCCAGGAATGTCTAATTAATTTCTCAGAAACTATCAGGGCTATCAAAAGGTGATGTATATATACGGTGACCATCCGTTCTGTTTTTTGCAGGACCGTACTGTTTTTCGAAGGTCGGTCCTGCGTAGTTTTTCAAACCTAAAAAACCTGAAAATGTACTGATTTTTTCCAAGTGTCCTGCATTTGTCCCGCATTTTATTCGTTATTTCAAAATTATCGGACAATGGATGGATTTCTTCAAAAAAGTGTTTTTTGGTACTTTTCGTAGCTTTTCTTTAAAAATCTCCAAATCAACATAAGCGACTTACAGCTCGAAGGGTATTGATGTGCCTCTTCCCAAAATATATAACTTGTGGCGACTTCAATGAAAATTATTAGTGCTACAGGCGACCATTTGCATTTTGTCTTCAAAGTCGAAAAAAGTGAGATTTTCAATCAAATACGCAGTTTCATTTGATTATTTTTTTCATTATTTTAAAAATTCGATAAAGAAGATATATCATTACAGTAAACTTTGAGCCAAAGATAATGAAAATCGGATTAGAAGTGTAGATGCTATGGAGCGCAACCTGCACAAATTATATATTTTTGTAAAGGGCACTTTGTAACTCGTCGTTTACGTCGATTCATGTCGTCGATTTTTGACAAATAACTGCGAAAAGTACCAAAAAAAAAACAAAAAAAGAAGGATATTGTTTTGAACGACTCAAAATTTGCCTATAAAATAATCTTTTAAAGATTTTCACTTATCGTGTAAGCTATTGTAATTATAATATGTTTTACTATAATGTGATAAATATTCATGTAAAAAAGATTAATATCGATGAAGAAAACGCAATTGATTTTTAAAGTTTAAAATGTATTAAGAATTTAGAATCATAAATACTCTTTTGATATTTTTATACTAAATTGTCCTTCATTTTGAATCCATATTTATGGTCACCGTATGTATATACGGTTTATGAAGAATTTTATTAGCATTCATTTTCCGTATCTTGTATTACGGTTATTCAATTGGTTCGTAAGATATATGTGATTAAGTGCAACCACCCTTTTTTTAAGCTGAATAACGGTAAATTGTAAATATCTCTAAAAGTTATCCATAGAAAAAAAATGTATCGAATTTCGGAATCACCGAGCGGTTCTACATAGGAATTTGGATAGTGACATCTATATATATATATATGTTTTTGCTGTAAATCAGTGTAATTGAACCATGCTGGCAGGGTCGCCAAAATTATCAGGTCGGATTATTAAATTTAAATGGAAGAACTTTTGAAGTTTTAATATTGAAAGTTTATTTTATAATAACCACAAAATTTTCTTTAGAATAACAATAAAAGTCAAAGAACTAATAATAACAACAACTTGAACAATAAATTGATCTCCAAGAATTATAACAAGTATAAAAGCATACATTTTAAATACCCTACAGCAGCGACACCAGGCACTGTTTGAGAACCTTTTTTAGCGCTTAGCACAGAAACAGCACCCGCAATAAAATAAGTATTTCTAGTACACGGCGCCGAAGCAAGTCTAGAGCAGTATCAGCAGTTACCAAAGCCTCCACCGTGTTAGTGTGAGATGCAGCAGACGCATAGGTGAGAGAGCCGGCGACAGTACCTGCAGTGGTATATGCGCAAGAACTAGTTGCAGCAGCGGGGATAAAGCATGGGTACTGGGCTTAACTTTGTTATAAGCGCCCAGCAAAAAACAACATTACCACAGAAGCGAAAGTGGAAACGAGCTAGGCGATGGGAATCGCTTACCCTTTCGCTTCAGGAAGGCCTTATTTTAACATGGGCATGTCATTGGCGGTAAGCCCTTACCCGCAGCATTACCTTCAAACGAAGGGAGAACCCATGGATAAACAGAATCCAGAGAAGCGGACAAAGAATGCCTTACAGAGAAACTAATGTAGAATGCCCAGATGAGTACATACTTATTTATATTAAATCAGAAAATGTCTTAAAAGATTAAAATTAATTACAATTTTTATAAATCAGTTTTTATACAAACATATGTATGCATTTGGGAATTTAGATTTTACTTAAAAATCGGTATTTACATACATGCATATTTAATTAAGCTTAAAATTGTACTTCCTCACTCATGTACTTCACTTCATTGACTGACTTCAACTTCGCTGCAAATTTTTTTTTAATAATAATCCCGACGGTTTTACCCTCCATTCCCGCCCATCCGCACGAGGGGCGCAGTCCGCATGACGTACGGAACCAATATTTTAAATTTTTGTGCCGAGTCAATTGAACAAAGTAAAACATGATTTTTATGCGAGACAAATTTCCACAGAAAGTAACGGTAGAAAAAGAATTTTTGGATATTCATTCTATTTTTCAGCTGACTACGATGCAGCATTCTACTTTGCATTCCCCGAAATGAAGCAAAGAAGCGAAACAAATAAAATATTGTAGGATATTCTACTTTGCATTCCCTGAAATGAAGCAAAGAAGCGAAACAAATAATATATTGAAGGACATTCTACTTTGCATTCCCCGAAATGAAGCAAAGAAGCGAAATAAAAAAAATATTGTAGGATATTCTACTTTGCATGCCCTGAAATGAAGCAAAGAAGCGAAAAAAATAAAATATTGTGGGACATTCTACTCTGCATTCCCCAAAATGAAACAAAGAAGCGAAATAAATAAAATATTGT
>NW_023465608.1:0-8511 GCF_013731165.1 Rhagoletis pomonella | reverse complement strand
ATAAACGTATTTCTTGGTAAAGAATTGTTGCAATCATCAATTTTGAAAAAATTAGCTTCAATATTTACTGATTTATCGAAGATTTTGTATTTCTCGAAATTACCGTTATATGGGATGTGGGCGTGGTTATTGTCCGATTTTAGAAATTTTCGGCCAGTTGGTATGCTGTATCAGGACCAACAACTGTGCCAAGCTTGGAAGAAATTGGTTTAGCGGTTACCAAGATATACACATGTAACCATAAGTGGGCGTGGCTACGCCCATTTTCCAAAAATTTATAATATTCTTATTTTTCGTCTAAAAATTGCTGCAAATATAAATTTTAAGTGAATAATCTTCAGTAGTTACTAAAATATCGCAGTTTTCGTATTTCCGAAAATTGCCGTTATATGGGATGTGGGCGTGGTTATTGTCCGATTTTAAAAGATTTTCGGCCATTTGGTATGCTGTGCGAAGGCCAACAACTGTGCCAAGTTTGGAAGAAATTGGTGGAGCGGTTCCTAAGATATACACATGCAACCATAAATGGGCGTGGCTACGCCCATTTTCCAAAAATGTATAATATTCTTATTTTTCGTCTAAAAATTATTGTAAATATCAATTTTGAGTGAATTATCTTCAGTAGTTACTAAAATATCGCAGTTTTCGAATTTCTTAATATTACCGTTATATGGGAGGTAGGCGTGGTTATTATCCGATTTCGCCCATTTTCAATACCATCTGTCCCACGCCCAAAAGAAGTTCACGTACCAAGTTTCGTTAAGATATCTCAATTTTTACTCGAGTTATCGTGTGCACAGACGGACGGACGGACGGACGGACGGACAGACAGTCACCGTTTAATCGATTTCTCTTTTCATTCTGATCATTTATGTATACATTTGTCTATATCTATCTCGATTCGTTTTGCCTGTTACAAACAACCGTTATGTGAACAAAGTTATAATACCCTTGTGCACAAGTGCGCTCGGGTATAAAAACGTGTACTTATCTAACATCTGTTTTTTCGCTTTTTTGGGCTTTGTTGTCTATTATATGTATGTAGTTATATATGTATGTAAATGAAAGTGCCATGTGAGGTTGCTTGACGTGACCTTCCACTTCTTTGCTTCTTCTTCTTGTTCTACCACCACCACTACTACTACTGTCCGCACTCTTTGACTCTTGACTCTGTAAGTATTTAAAATACATACTTTCTTAAATATGCACGTCAATGTATTCAGATGATTCATGGAAAAGGGTAGTGTTCATAAATATGTATTCATGTACATA
The DNA here is from genome assembly GCF_013731165.1 of Rhagoletis pomonella. Lineage (NCBI taxonomy): Eukaryota > Metazoa > Arthropoda > Insecta > Diptera > Tephritidae > Rhagoletis > Rhagoletis pomonella. The sequence continues at coordinate 7,239 of NW_023465608.1, read as the reverse complement.
TGAATTCATCAGTGCATACGTATTTTAGCGATGATGTGAGATAGGGGCTGTCTATCAGTTAGAAAGAGTGTATAAACACCGCTCTCACTCAAAGCGAATTGGAGATCAGCTGTTCCGCTCAAATTCCAAATAATCGCATCAGTATTTAAAAGCTGATTAATAATAATCGTTCTTTTTCTTTGCCACGATTTTATAATGCCGAATAAAACTAGATTTTTATCACTTTCCATTTGTTAACTTATAAAATGTCAAATGAAAACAGCTTATTTTGTTTGCTTTTGAAGACGGTTACTTTGATGCCGATATAAGGCCGTAAGTATAAACACTAGAGCGAAATGTGTACGGTGTCAATGCGCTTTCAATTAAGTCGATTATTCTGTGCGTATAAACGTAGTATATATTAAGGTTACTTTTTTATACCCGAGCGCACTTGTGCACAAGGGTATTATAACTTTGTTCACATAACGGTTGTTTGTAACAGGCAAAACGAATCGAGATAGATAGATACCTTGTTTATACCGACACATAAAGCGCTTTGACCTAGTTCGCTGTGATTTAAAACGGATACATAAACTGAATTTCAAAGCGCGTTGAAATTGAAAAGTGTACTGACTCGAACTAGTTTTCAAATCGGTTTTTTATTTCTCACTTCGGTTAGAAAACAGGTATAAACACATCACTCATTTGACGCGAAGTGAAAATAGGCTGATGCCCGTCTTAAATTTTAATTATTATTAAAATAAATTTGAATTATTGTTCGCTTCTTTTCGGTGAAACGTGCAAAGTATTTGTTAAAGAAATATCGAATAATAAACAGCAAGTTTTGTTTACTTTTGAATACGGTTTCAGCGAGTGCGCTATAATGACACAGGTATAAACTCTAGAAAGTAATAGGTGTTCAGTAAAATCGGTTTTTTGTTAATGCGGTTCTTGCGTAGGTATAAACAAGGTAATAGACAAATCTATACATAAATGATCAGAATGAAAAGAGAAATCGATTAAGCGGTGACTGTCTGTCCGTCCGTCCGTCCGTCCGTCCGTCCGTCCGTCCGTCTGTGCACACGATAACTCGAGTAAAAATTGAGATATCTTAACGAAACTTGGTACGTGAACTTCTTTTGGGCGTGGGACAGATGGTATTGAAAATGGGCGAAATCGGATAATAACCACGCCTACCTCCCATATAACGGTAATATTAAGAAATACGAAAACTGCGATATTTTAGTAACTACTGAAGATAATTCACTCAAAATTGATACTTACAATGAGTTTCAGGAGGAAAACATGAATATTATAAATTTTTGGAAAATGGGCGTAGCCACGCCCACTTATGGTTACATGTGTATATCTAGGTAACCGCTGCACCAATTTCTTCCAAACTTGGCACAGTTGTTGGCCTTAGTACAGCATACTAAATGGCTGAAAATTTTAAAAATCGGACAATAACCACGCCTACCTCCCATATAACGGTAATTTTCAGAAAAACGAAAACTGCGATATTTTAGTAACTACTGAAGATAATTCACTCCAGATTGATATTTGCAATGAGTTTTAGACGAAAAATAAGAATATTACAAAATTTTGGCAAATGGGCGTAGCCACGCCCACTTATGGTAACATGTGTATATCTTGGTAACCCCTACACCAATTTCTTCCCAACTTAGCACAGTTGTTGGTCCTGGTACAGCATACCAACTGGCCGAAAATTTCTAAAATCGGACAATAACCACGCCCACATCCCATATAACGGTAATTTCGAGAAATACAAAATCTTCGATAAATCAGTAAATATTGAAGCTAATTTATTCAAAATTGATGATTGCAACAATTCTTTACCAAGAAATACGTTTATGATAAAATTTTGGAAAATGGGCGTAGCACCGCCCACTTGTGATCACATGATATGAATCTCGTTACCGTTCTAGCAATTTGTACCAAACTCGGTATGGTTATTGTGCTTGCCACATAAAAGCAAACCGTTGAAAATTGTTGAAATCGGAGTAAAATTGAGGCCGCTTTTCATATAACGGTAAATTTCAGATATGCTTGAAATTTCAATATTTCGAAATTTAAGGACGCTAATTTACTTAAAATGTATACACCCCAGCTTATCATGTAGCGGTAGCTTTCGGAAAGGTGGAAAACATATATTTAATACTTGCGCCGGGTATTTAATGTTCGGCTCCGCCCGAACTTAGACTTTCTTACTTGTTTCTTTTTAAATTAATAAAATCGAAAAATTATATTAGAAAAAGAAAAAAAAATTTATAAATCAAAAAAAAAAACAAAATAGTTCCTAAAAAATTCAAAAAAAAAGAGTTTAAAAATTTTCAAATAAATAAAATAAGGTAGTAAAAATTTAATGAAATCAAAAAATATGTATACAGTTTTACTTTTAAAATAAAAAGTATGTATACAGTTTTACTTTTAAAATAAAAAGTTGAAATAAAATAAAATTAAAAAAGCAAAAAAAAACACAAAAAATCCCGAAGATAAATGAAATGAAAGAAATAAATTTTTCTCTTAAAAAACAGTAAAATATATAAACTGAAAGAAAATTAGTTAAAAAAATGATAAAATTTAAAGAGGAAAAAATACTTAAAATAGTTTCTAAACAGTAAATGAAATTAAAAAATATATATTTTTATTTTTAAAACAAAATAATAATAATAATAGATTGGCGCTTACACATATGTTAGTGTTTGGCCGAGCTTCTCCTCCGATTTGTGGCGTGCGCCTTGATGTTGTCACACAAAGCGGAGAGACCAACAGTTTCACGCCGACTCCGAACGTAGATTGTATTTTTATGAGAAGCTGTTTTTCATGGCAGAAATACACTCGGAGGTTTGCCATTGCCTGCCGAGGAACGACCGCTGTTAAGAAAAAAACCTTTTTCTATATTTTTTGCGATCTTGCTTTGACTAGGGTTTGAACCCAGGCGTTGCGGAGTGGAAGCGCGCACTGCTTACCACTATACCACAGCGGCCGACCAAAAATTTTTTAAAACAATATAATTTAAAAATAAAAGAAAATGAAACTAAGCAAACGAAAAAGAATAAGTGCTAAAAATTTAATGAAACGAAAAAATATATTTTTCTTTTTAAAGCAATAACAGTCAGTTTCACCAGCAGTTCAAGTGAAAAATGATTTTTTTTATTTTCTGTCAATTTCCATATAAATTTCAAAAACTTAAATAATTTTAAAAATTAAATTGCTTCCGTAAAATTGGCTGTTAAATCTAAAAACTACAAAAATTAAAAAAAAATGTATATTAAAAAAGAAAAAAATACAATAAATCAGTTTTTAAAAATTAAATGAAAAAATGTATGTTTTTATTTTTAAAACAAAATAGAAAGGCTATTAAATGAAAAAGGAAAAAAAGAAAATTAAAACAAAACAAAAAAAAACCGCAGCCCGAGGATTCGAACTCGGATCTCTCGAATGACACGCCTGAGTTGTGCTCACTCGGCCCTCCAGACTGTTGTAGCGACGCGAGGTAAGGTATACAAGTATTTTCTCTCAAAATAGATTTTCAGCAGACTTTTGCGCTAGAATAATGAAAGTCTTTCAAACTATCTTGCCATCTGTCTTTCATTTGTCTTACGAAAGACTTTCTATCTTAGCTGGAATTGCCCTGTAATAATACAAAGTAAAACGCTCAGCGTTTGCCCAGCTCTTTTTCTCGGGTAGACTCGAGGGTGCCCTTCCTGCTCAGCTCATTTGCAATGCAGTCGTCACTATGGCCTAGTACTCATTATAATGCTGACTAGGAAATAACCAGATACAATTGCAATGTTTGATCTCTTCTCCTACCCTATTGTGAAATGGAATCCTACATTTGAGATTGATGGAGAGCTGTAACCTACGGTGACGGGATATGTCATCCCCGTAATCAGTTCTATCCGCGCTCATTGCTACTATCTGCTCTGGTTGAGAAGAAATTTCACCACCATTTTCTAATTTTTTTTATTCTTATTTTTTTGACTAATCAAATGGACACACAATGGTGGTGGTGACCGACGAGTTGCGAAACTCAAATGACGGCTTAATACCACATCTAAAAAGAACATATGCGCGAATTGACGTCAGACCCAAATACTGCTCTTGTTTTCTGTGCTTGGATTGGTCAAAAATTGCAGTTTTGTTTTATGTATACAAGAAAGTTTTGAAGCGTTTTTTCTCGATTCTGAAACTTTATTTTGCCAATAAAACCGCCCGTCTTTCGAGACTTTCAACTGAAGTGAAGCGTACTTGCGTAATGGCGTTCTGCATAGACCTGAGCAAATGGTAGTGTGATGGTGCAAGCTCTGGGCTATAAGGCGGTTGGGTTAGGAATTTCCATCCGGTACCATCGATACACGTTTTGACTACTTGTGCGATATGCGGCCGAGCATTGCCTATTCCGGCCATTTTCAACGCTTAACATAAGCCTTCGATATCTCTACGTTTAAGTTCGTTAGGCACCCAGCTTATGACTTTCTGGACCATACCAAAGCGCTTCAGTCACAATAAAATGTATTGCTGAGTCCCGCCCAATACTACCGCATTTATTTTTGGTTTCGTGTGTGTCTTCGTCAAAAATTACCCCCAATTTCGTGTCTACGAAAGTGCTACTTGTCGGTTGTGTTAAAATAGCATAATTTGAAACACCTCATGACGTGCTCCCGAATGGTCTCCTACGTTGACAATGCTTTAAAGTAGAGTCCGATCGATTAATCGGCATCGCCACCGGCACAAATATTTAGCATTGGCATCGGCCTTTTTTGCCGATTATTGGCCGATTATTTTAAAAATTTATTTTCATATGAACTTTAAACTTTATTTCAGGTGAATCCCCTTTTTATTGTCTCAAAAATTTTTCATTTGAATTGTCCTGTATTAACTGTGTTCCTTTCTCACATTTGGTCTCGATTAAGGCCCCGCCAGATAGAAATTCTTTTCTGCAGGTGTAGCGAGTTTATGTGAGGTGTGGTGAGTTTGTATGTGGTGAGTTAATTTGAGGTGAGGTGAAGTGAGTTGTAGTAAGGTAAATAGAGGTGAGTGTAAGGTAAGGAGTCAATCTTCAAGTATTTAGTTTAAAAGTATTTAGTTTAAAATTATTTACCCATGGACTAAATACCTTGGCACTTTAGTGAAATTATTTTTTATCCATAAAGTAGCTCAGTACTTTGAACCAGAGTATTTAGCGCCTTTCATTACTTTCGTTTTTGTAGTTTAGAACCCAGAAGCTCCTAAATACCCAAGTTTTCTTTACTTTAATATCTAACAGCGCTTAAATACCTAAGAAGTTTTTTTTTACTTGAATATTTAGACATCTCTAAATACTAAGTATTTGAGTATTTAGTACCCAAACTAGTAATTTAAATACCCAAGTATTTAGGTATGCCCATCACTGATTTGCAACTTAATTAATTCTTTTTGGTTTTGTGTCAGCAAACCCATATCAATGCCGCAGCAAATATGTAAGTCTCAACAGCAACTGCCCTCATTTAATCGCTTGAGTGTCAAAGGGTCATATGGCCTAATTTTTTTGGAGTCCAATCAACAAGCAGCCTAATTAATGGCTTCTCATTTCATTTGATTTCAATTTGGGTAGGAAGCCCTTCAAGGGAGATGGCTTGAAACAAATGACACGAGAAAAATGGTATATTTGCCTACCCGAAAGCATAATTAAAGCAGCAAAGAAAAAACAACAAATATGTGCCTAAACAAATGTATTTCACAAAAATTATCTACGCAACCATCCAAGTGCCAGCTGTCACTTTTAATCCACTCTTTAATTGAACGTAGTAGCTTCATAGAACTTTCCCTGACTAGGCGCTTACTGTTGACTACCACCAAACAAAAATTTGTTTTTAGCCATTGACCACAAATTTAAATTCACTAAAGTCAACATACGAGTACTAAATATAGTACAAACTTGCCTTGTGATCCTTATTTATTTAAATGCAATGTAGTAGTATATTCAAATTAACCTTAGGCAACCCCAAATTTTGTTCATCATTAAAGCCCTGTATGCAGTTCTCAAGAAAACGGTCAAGAAAAAATTGCCATTATTTCGCGCGTGTGTCCAAGGAATTTTGACATTTTTGATACCTCACAGCCTGTTGCCTCACTCTTTCCTCAAGAAATAATGGAACGGGCATATATTTCTGTTGCAAGCCTGGGTTGCCTTGTGCTCTTTTTTCACAAAAAACTTTAGAAAACCGTAGTAGAAAGCGTAGTGAAATTCTTAAGAACTGCGTACTGCCTTAAGGAAATTTGACTCAAGAAAATTTCTTAGCCATTTCTTGTACGTTATTTTATATGGAGTTTTTGCTTTTCTTGAGAGCTGCATACAGGCCTTAAACTTTGTGTCAACAAACCTGCTTGTAACTGAACCAGAAATCAATTTGACAAAGGACTATGCGCTTTGCGTGAGTGTGCGTGTGTCTACGTGTGCATATCAAAGTGAAGTGAACCACGTGCCTATTTAGCATTTTTGTTGTAATTTAAAACGCACACATCAACGCTTTTTGTGTACGCATACCTGCAGGCTTTGCTGGTGAAACCTTTTGTCATATCAACACCAAGCAATTTTTGGATGCCCAGCAGCAAAAAACCATACAAATTACCAGCTGCACTCGCCAGCCTTTACCTACTTTTACCCCTCGTATATGCACATGGCCTACAATTAGCAAGCGATATGGACCGGTTGTTGCTGATCTATCTATGCTGGTGTACACGAAGAGAACTTCATTACACTTTCATCACACCAACAAGAAAAGAAAGGGTTGCGACACCCATTCAATTTTCACACTCGGCACATTGTTGCTGCTAGGGATGGGTAAATTCGATATTCGAAACTTCGATATTCGAATCTTAATCGAATTTTAGCTCCAAAATGGCGAATTTTTGAAATCGAACTTTGTGTTGCCAAAATTCGGATAAAATCGAATTTTTCTAGAAAAAATCGAATTTCATATTTATTCAATCAACTCTTCAACTTTCTTGTTTCTGACTAAATTTGCCATCACTGTGTGTGGCACTCCATTTGTCTTAGGGATGCAAGTAAAAAATACATGTTTTTCGATCGGATACATCGAGACAAAAAATCTGTGCCAAGAAGGAACTGTTGTTCTTAAATTAAAAAAAAAAAATGTAAAAAGTACTTTTTTTGTCAATGTTATTGTGGCTTCTTAACATTTTTTTGTTTTTTTAATATTTTTTATTGAGCTTTGTACCACGATTGTTTATTAG
>NW_023465607.1:0-8512 GCF_013731165.1 Rhagoletis pomonella | reverse complement strand
TAAAGAGAATCACAAGTGGAGCATAAGGAAAAACATAAGAATAATGTATTGATTACCCTATACCTAACTAGATAGCGAGCCTCAGAGGAAAGGGTATAACTTCATCGTATTCACATTTTCGTATTTTTATTCAAGCGCACTTCGCTTCGCTTTTAAAATGTGGACGAAAGAATTGGTTGAGCTACTTTAGGAGTACGAAAAATGGATGCGCCTTGGGTTGAGCTTCTTTTAATAAAATATCAAGAGCACGAAAATTTGTACAATGTACGTCATCCACATTATTTAGATCGAGTAAAAAGATCTAAATCGTTATTTGAAATACATAATGAAATAAAAGAAAAAAAATGCCAGCATTACTGTGGAGGATATAAAAAAGAAAGTTCATACATTAAGAAGCCAACACATTAAAAGGAGTGGTGTTGGAATGGAAGATGTACATATACATATATACCGAAACTTTGGTGCTTCGATCAATTAGAATTTTTGAAGGCACACTGCGCGACAAGAAAATCAACATCAAACATTTCTAGCCTAAATTATGTATTTATTTGAATGCAATTATTTTAATACGCATAGGAATACATACATATTTATAGGTTGAGGATTGCGATGAAAATTCTTCGGTGAGGCTGAATAATGAAAACTCTACGGTGACGCATTTGAATCTTTATGTGTATCTTTATTTCGTCGCCTGGGTAAAAGATTGTCGTAAGCGCCATTTTGACGATTTTTAGTTCTAGATGCAGTTATATATTTTGAAATAAGGTCTTTCGATTCGGTGTTATCAGTGTTTAGATATCTCCTTTAGTTTCCGAGATATTGACTACAACTTTTTCGATAATTTAGTAAAAATTTAATTGTTGATGCAGTCATATTACGCTAACTAATATCTTAAAAATGGCGTTCTCCATTTTATTCATGATAAAAAAATAGGAAGGTAGAACCGCTGAGACGAATTTTTCAAATTCTTGACGTTTGCAAGCAATTTAATTTTAAAATTTTACACACAGTCTCACACACACATTCTCAATTTCAAACTCAAACAACAACAACTTTGAACAATTTCTTTTTTTTACTCTCAATTTTGTATCATTTTAAAATGTTGGCAAACTTCAAAAAAAAAATCATGGCCGACGAATTGAGAGAACGGTTTTACCTTACTATGTTTTTATCATGCCTTTATTTATATCTTTATTTGTAGCTTTGTTTTTATCTTTATTTGTGTTTTTATTTGTATCTTTATTACAACATTTTATCTTTATTTGTGTCTTTATTTTTACCTTTATTTGTATCCTTATTACAGCATTTGTATATTTATTTGTATCTTTATAAATATTTTTATTTGCATCTTTATTTGTATTTTTATTAATATATTTATTTGTATTTCCTTTTAGGTATTTGTTGTTTCCCACAGGGTGGGTGTATGATGTATTTTGGAACGAATTTCCGTCATTCCTTGTCAAATTTGGTTTTGAGACAAACCGGTTTCGGCGTTTGTTGTTCGAATGTTTCTCTTTTATTATGAGATTTGATTATGAGATAGACCTACTAAACTGCATACTTAAATGCTCAGAAAGTCGAGCTCAGTCGATTTAGCCATGCCGGTCTGTCCTTCTGTCCGTCTCTCAGTGGGCTGAAATTTGTCTGTAATGGACGTAGACACATCAAAAAAAAAATGACTAGTTAAAAATCAAAAAAACAATGATGGGGCTCGATTCGACACATTATTGCATCCCGTTTTCGTACCTAAACATTTTTTCATAAACTCTTTAATTAACAAGTTATGGGCAATTTGGAAAAAATCACAACTATGGCAGTAACTCAGTTACCGCACATTTCCTCAAAATGTGGTTTATAAATTCGTATAGGAGACCTAGTGCAGTATTTAATTTACTTGGTTTCATTGTTCGAAATAGTTTGCGTTTTTTGCAATTTAAATTTGAAAGCCACTACTGGCTGGGAAAGTACTATGCCAGCACTGCGGGTCTGACAACCACGTTTTCTACATGGGTTATCAACGCACGAATGTTAATACGTACTTAGTTATTCTCGAAATGAATTAACCACTATATTTTTTTAATGCATTTAGTTATTTCAAACGTAAACAATTAACAACTGACTAATGAACAATCAACAATTCATAACATTAAAGTCCAAGATCGCAAGGCCTCTAGACTTAACTTATTTTCGAATTATTGAAATTTGGGAAATAAATAGGGTAGGAAATATGTATTTTAGAATGTATGCGTATCTTCATCCTTGGGTAGGCTGCCCTTTTACAGGTAGCAGGTAGGAAAGGTACGTAAAACATAAAAGTTACTTTTGTTAAGGTCGAAGTGCTGATTTTTACATATGTACACACATACATAACTTTTACATAATATTGTTACGAATATTGAATATTGACAGACAATTTCTATTGGCACATGAGCTAGCAATAATTCACTAAAAAAACGTACTCTAAAATTCAGTGATTCGTTTCTTTGTTACTCATACGCCATGTATCAACACGTTGTGTCAACATATGTATCTAAAAACAACTGCTTCGACTTCAATTAAAGTAACTAACGTTACCTATGCAAGCAAGCAGATACACATACATTTTAAAATACATACAACACTCCTTATTGCCTAAATTTCTTTACTTCGAAAATAAGATAGATCTATATTATTATTTTAGTTTTTCAAATATATCACAAAAGTTATATAACATAAAATTATGACAGTGGATCATATAGTTCGAAAATACACATTTAAAGACCTAAGTCCCTACCAGTCAATTTCAGCCCACTCTGCGACGTTTACATAGGCTACGGTACTGATTGTCGGCATCGTCAAAAGTTTGGTGATACCAGCATTCGTTGGGGAGTAGACCTTTGAGTATTGGGCGACTACGCCGATGCGGAAGTCTATGGTTGGTGCGTGAACGAGATTACGTTCATGTGTACGCAGAGTATTGAATTTGCGTTGTAGCCAGGTTTCACCTAAATTGCAAACATTTTAATTAGAATCTAAAAAAAAATTAATTATAGTATAATAAAGTGCAAGATTGAAGTTGCTAAAAATTGCGTCGAGTCTTAGCAATTTTTTTCCTTGACAGTTTAAAGCAGTTCCTTCCATATCAACATATTTTTCGAACATATTTCGAAAGATTTCTGCAACCTTGCGGAGTGCTGCCAGCTTTCCTTTTTATCACATCACGATGTAGCGCGAAAAAATGTGGCACGTTCCAGAAACCGCTACTTGGGATTTGCCGATTTTGAAAATTCTCAAGTAAACGTAAAGAACGCTTTAGAAAATTTAGATACACTGAAATTTGCTAGTACTTTCACAAAAATCGCCGTTTTTACCATTTTCGCTATTAATTCTTTTTATAAATCATATATTTTGCAATTTAACACAATAAAACCACGTTTCCTGTCGAAAAATTGAATATTGAGGAAATTTACTATTTTACACTTTTTTACACATTTTATCCTCACATTTTGCTTGTTGTTAGTGTTGGAAAATTTTTGCTCTTAAAATTAACTAAAACTACTCAAAACCGCGAATATGTGGTAGATTTCAGACCTTGTGTGGTAGATGTGGTAGATGCTCAAAAAAGTGGCAGATCTACCACAATGTGGTGCTTGTAAATTCTCTGATGGTGAGACTGAAGCATTTTACGATGATGCACAAATTTGACGCTGGGTTAATGCTTCTATAATAGCGTCAGCAACTGCAATCTGAACATCGACTGGCCTTCGCATGCGATTACGGACGCTCATACTAATTCAGGTAAGCGTTGGATCCACATGACACCCCAGTGGGAAAATGTAATGTATAGTAGTCGAAAAAATAATCAGTAAATCCTAATAATCCTAAGGAAAGTTGGGCATTCAATTTTGCATAACCGAGTATCAAGAATATAATGAGTTTTAAGATGTAAATTTTGGAACTTTTTGAATACATTAGAATTCTGATTACATAGTTAGAATCGAGCGAATCTAAAGTAGCCATAACGTGATAACAGTGCTGTTTCACATTCGAAAATGAATTTTTTTCCCAGGGCGATGTCCTAAGGAAAGTTGGGCATTCAATTTTGCATAACCGAGTATCAAGAAGTGAATGAGTTTTAAGATGTAAATTTTGGAACTTTTTGAATACATTAGAATGCTGATTAAATAGTTAGAATTGAGCGAATCTAAAGTAGACATAACGTGATAACAGTGCTGGGAGTCACTGCTCATATTGTATGCTTTAAACGAATAGTCCACCGATTTGAACCCCGCATCCATATCATTTGGAGTAAGACGAGGCATTGGAATTCGCGCGTGTACTTCAGATGAAGAGCACCGTTGTTGCGGAACGAACTGAATCTGATAATTTTCAAGAAACGGGAGCGCATTGTTTTTTTGTTGCTGCCAAAACGGTGTTGCGTTGTTTTGCTGATGCGCGTTACGCAGCGATGCTTCGCTGCTCTCTGTCCATTTTTCCCTGTAAGCGTTGAACTCGTTGATTTTGTTAATTTGCCCTTTTTTCTGACACCAATTTGGTATACGATGTTGAGAGCGTGGATCATAGAACACGTTGGTACATCTGAGCTGCTGATGGCACCGGATGGCACCAGCTGCAAAAGGCTGTAGAGGTCTCATGTCGCTGGCTCACTCCCATCTATGGGAGGCCAAACAGTCTCTCTTCTTTTTGGTTGAAATTTTTTAAGAGGCTTATTGACCCGCATATAAAAACAGGATTCCTCGAGAGCAACAGAGCCTCTCTCAGCACGCCTACTTGAAGGGTAGATCCGTGGAATCTACCTTGCACACAATCGTCAAAGCCATAGAGGTGTCTCTTAAGGATAAAGACTTTTCTGACCTCGAGGAGGCTTCCAATAATGTGTTAACTGGGGCAGTAGTAAGAACCTTGACTAAGCTCGGAACCGAGAACTACTTAGTTAGGCTCAGGGAGGCGTCCTTTCACCTCATCTCTGGGTAGTCGTGAAAAATGTCATCCTGGAAGAGCTGGAAAAGAGAGGACGCCAGGTTATTGCCTACGCAGATGTTGTGGCACTCATCGTCAAAGGAAAGTTCTTGGACATTCTATTATATGATCTTATGCGAGGGTACCTAAACTTGGCCACAAATTGGTCTGCTGGCTTCGGACTTGCACACTATTTATTACGAGGAGGTACAAGGTGTCTCATGCCCAGCGTCCCTCAATAGGAGGTGTTTCACTTGTTCCCTCTGACAGGGTAAAGTTCTTGGGCGAGATGCTAGACGGGTAGCTATAATGGAAGCCAAATATTGAGGATCGAGTAAAAAAGGCATCGGCGGCTTTTCATTGCTGTAAGAATGCCATAGGGATGAGATAGGGCCTCTCTTCATAAGTGGAATTCACTGCAAAAGACTACTCATGTTAGGAATCTAGAGCGCGTGCAAAGGTAGGACCTCGTTGGAATCAGCGGAGCGCTCTTGACCACTCTTAGCTTAACGCTAACTGCAATGCTCAGTGTCGAACCGGCACTCTACAATTCTAAAAAGCTTCGATTTCGTACCGGAATAAGTGGATCAGAATGCTCCTAGGCTGGCTCCAAACGTATCTTTCTCCACGTACATCACTCCAAGCTATGAATAGGAGAATGGCAGTCTCGGGAGTATAGGCCCAATGAACATCTTAACCGACGGATCGAAAGCTGGACGGGAGAGTTGGAGGAGGAGTCTACTGCCAGGAACTCTCAATAGATATTATGTTCAGACTGCCGGATCTTTGCAGCGTCTTTTAGGCGGAGGTGGCCGCTATAAAATAGGCAGCCGATTTAATAAGCTCCCTGTTTTGCCGACTAGGAGGGTAAATATCTACTCTGACAGCCAAGCGGCAATCAGGGCGCTGAGATCGCTGATGGTACGATCAAAACTGGTCGGGGAATGACTGACCTCTCTCTCAACCGCCTCGGAATACTTACAAATCAAGCTGGTTCGGGTCCCAAGACCCAGATGTGTCGGTGCCTAACGTGGCTACCTGCCAAAATGACTTCACATCACGGTGCTTCTAAGCACAATGGATAAATTCAAATGTCTTGACCAGCGTCCTGAAATGCAAGCATTTCAGTACCAATTGGCAGTGTGGGGTGGACACACTAACCATTGTGGCAGGGCTCAAGGCCGATCTAAACCTCTGCCGTACTATGGGTCCGGCATCCGATTCCAATGCACCTCCAGATTGAACCATCGCTGATTCTACCCGCATTTGGGTTTAAACCACAGCCACCACGATACTACCCGAGAGGTCACACCAAGAACAGACCGGAATAGTGCTCACCCGCGCGACTTGCTCGACCTGTTCGATTCACCCTGACTGGGAAGCCCCGACACAGTGATATCACTGGAAATTGCAGGGCGGATTAATTGGTTGGGCAGGGTCCTTCTGGCCGGTTGTTGACCGCGGGTGGTCAAGGAAGCTTCTGCAGCGGACTAAGCGCCAGCTCTCGATTCTTACAGGTTTACTTACCGCACATTGTCCTTTAGGAATCCACGCAGTGCGACTTAACATCGGATCCCTACTGCCGCAGCTGCTTGGAAGACGAGGTGGAATCATCTCAACATTTCCTTCTCAGCTGCCCGGCTCTCGCCAGGCTAAGTTTTAAGCACCTCGGTGCGCATTTCATCAACACCTGTCTACTTAAGTGTAGCGCTGCATACTCTCTCTCTCTATACATATATATGTCTCAGCTAGATGCCGATTGGAAATGAAAAACAAGCTTTCCAACAAGCAGCGAGACACGTTCTCTGGCGAGACCACTACCACTTTCCAATCGTGTTACCACATTTTTAGTACCGCTTCGGTGCACCTTTCCATGACGATCAGCACGGGTAAATTCAGTTGATTTTAGCTTTTCGTTGTGCTTGCACGGTTTTTCGGTGATCTGCGCGAGTCAGTTTGCTTTGTTCACATTGGGACGCCTGTTACATACTTATGTACATATGTACATAAAAATACTGTTTTAAGTAATTGGATTTTTGTGTTTTTTTTTTTTAACTATATGCTATTTAAACTTTTATATTTGTGCGTGTGCGCTTTCTGATTTGTATGCGAACATTGTGAACCAGAACGTGAGAGCATTGCTTATTGCCACATTGGTAGCGGCAAAAGGAGGCATTCCAGTGATTTTCCATGTGTGTTGTATTTAGTGTTTTACTAGTGTCTAGTTGAGTGTGTGTTTTAGTGTTTATTTAAGCGATTTCTGCAATGTCTGAAAATAAAAAATAAATAAATCAGAAGAAAAATTAAGTTAACAACATGAAAGCAGTTTTGAATTAGAGAAAACCAATTAGTTGTCGATTACTCGATACAAAAAAAACAAGAGGAAAATAATAGCGAGAGGTAACATATATTTAGTTCAGAGTAAATACATAGATAAGTTCATAAGTATGTATTACTTCGCAGCTTGGCATTTTTTTGTTTATATATAATGGATTCATAGGCGTTTTATTGCATTGTCTTTAGTTTTCGTTGTTGTTACGGCTGTCGATGCTATTTTTGTATGAACGTACATTGACACTTTCGCGTTGCCTTTTTTTAGCAACCAACTGGCACAGTATGTGTATGTAGTTTTTATGTAAAAAACGTAATTGTTTAATTTAGTTTTCGTGTGTGGTTTTTGGTTATGGTGGGGTACGCAAATTCCCCCAGCGTTTTGAAAAAATCTAAATATATTCTTAAAAAATTCAATCAAAAGCCACTGAAGTATTCAAACGCCGTCAACATTCAAATTTACGGCCAATTTTGGCAGGAACAGTAGCTCGGTTTACTCTATAGAAATTCTCGCTTCCTTATGGACAACAAGCAAACAAAAATATGTACATAGGTTCTAGGAATGTTAATCCCGGGATTCCGGGATACCGGAATTCCGGCCTTTTTAAGGTCTCGAAAATCACGGGATTCTTAGCAAAAAATCCCGGGATTTTCGAGATTTGTAATTTGCACTGATGACAATAATAGAAACTCCTTTTCTTGACCAGTATTGGCTATACTTATTTTTTTATTTAAAAATTAATATTTTTTTATAAATGTCTAGCTCATTATACCTACAACACCGCGCGATAGCAAATTTTAAACAAAAATATCAATATATTTGCGAAACCATGGGCCTAATATAGTAATATTGCGTTTTTAGTTTTTCACTCTGACGTCAGTAATTCAAAAATTATTTAAAAAATTCAGAAAAATGTGCTTTGGGAAGAAGTATGGGTATCAAATTAAAGAGAAAATCCTGTAGAATTTAAACAGATTCCAGCTTTTGGTGCAGAAGCACTGGTAAGTATTGAAAATGTCCCTATAAAATTTTATTCTTGAAATTGCGCAATATTTGTTTTTGAAAAGATTATTTGTTAAGGACTTACATAAACTCGATAACATTCTCGAAAACTTGTGTTTTCCCATGTAAAATACATGGGAAACTTTGAGCGCATTGAGCCACCTCTAAATGTTTTTTGATTGACCCAAATTTTACGTAGTTTAGCCTTATTTTCTTCTC
>NW_023465606.1:0-8515 GCF_013731165.1 Rhagoletis pomonella | reverse complement strand
AGAGCCTCAACAAGGTCCTCAAGTCGCTAGCCGGCAGTACTTGGGGGCAAAGACAAGAAAACGTTGCTGGCGACATACAAGGCAATAGGCCGGCCGGTTTTGAACTACGCAGCGCCAGTGTGGTCGCCACCGCACTCAGAACAGCGACAGGATGCCTCCTGATGTCGCCTGAACACCACCTGCACGGCGAGGCGCAAATGCTCCCTGTAAAGGAGCACAATATAATGCTCTGCAAGCAGTTCCTGATCGGGAGCCACAGAAGTGGCCACCCAAGCAGACAGCTGCTTGCAGAGAAGCCCTCGCCTAGGCACGTCAGGAGGCATCTATATGAACTGACGGACGAAGTCCAGAGGTTCATTAAGCAACCTCTGGACCCGACAGCTTACCGACAGGCCCTGAACGGCATTCACAGGGACTCAGTCTCGAGTTATGTAGACTCTAGACCTGTGAATGCCGTTCTAGGCATACCACCCCCGGACATAGACGAGACGGAGCTTCATCTGCCTCGGGAGACACGCACAACACTTGCACAACTTCGCTCCGGCTACTGCAGCAGGTTGAACTCCTACCTGAGTAGGTTGAATGAGGATGTGCCGAATGAGTGTCCGGCATGCGGAGAGACCCCACATGACTCGAAACATCTCTTCGCATGCCCGGAAAACCCGACAACCCTAACGGCCTTGTCCCTGTGGACAAACCCTACAGATGCTGCACGCTTCCTAGGGTTGCCGTTAGTGGAACTTGACGACAACGACTGAGATACCAACCGTCCTGGGCGGGGTTGTTGTAGCCGCTACAACAACAACAACAACAACCAAAAATTGTCATCTTTCAAACACAATATTTTTAGAGCATAATGAACCATATTTTTGCTATTACCAACCAATGTACATACAGTGGTCAAAATAATATAGCCGCACCACATTTTGACAAGGTTTAACATAGTATTTTTTTTTTGCTATTAAATTTTGGTTATTTTTTTATAAAAATATAGTTCACTCTTTAACAAAACCCGTGCAAATTTCAATTTCAAAATTTGTGCAATATAAAAAAAAATCAACAAATATTCGTAAAAATGTCTATCTTTTTAATTAGATTTCCAAGAAAGATTCTGTAAATCCCAGTTTCAAACTTTGTGCAATATTTACAAAAACAATTCAAAAAACTTTCGTATACATTTCTTTTTGTCTCACTTGTTTCCATATAACGAATACGCACAATTAATTTTTATATGGAAGAAAATCGCAACATCTTCGACAAAAAAATTCTAAAAAACCAACGGTAATTTTTAGCCATTTGAAACTTGCACTTTATTCCACTAGAATTCAATAGGCCACAAAACTGCATACTGCAGAATCTTTCTAGGAAATCTAATTAAAAAAGCTGGAAATTTTTACGAAAGTTTGTTGAATTTTTCGTAAATATTGCACAAGCTTTGAAACTAGGATTTACATGGGTTTGTTAAAAAATTAACTATATTTTTACAAACAAAACTAACCGCAACAAAATAACAACAAAAATAATATGTTAAAACTTTTCAAAATGTGGTGCGGCTATAATTATTTCGACCACTGTATGTATATAACAAGTTTGTTTTTTGTTTATTTCTATCCTTTTTGATCTTACTCGGACCAGAGACTACGACAGCCGCATATTCGCTTGGAAAAGACTCGATATTTTTTTATATTTATGTATGAGTAACCAATTAATTTAATCAGTGCTAGCCAAACAAACCAAATCACAATTCACACGCTAATTGACCGATAACGAGGATATAAATTGAACGCGTAAAATATATTCGACGCATTTCCTTATGGAAACATGAACTGTCAAATACTAGCGGAGCGGACAAACAATTAACAGTTCACACTTGCAAGCATTATCATTAGCCAATTGTCATATAAAAACGTTTTAACTAGGGCAGTGCGATTATTCGATTACTCGAGCAAGTTAGTTAATCAATTATTCGGTTAATCAATTACTCGAGTAATCAAGATTTTGATTACTCAAAACGATGATTAATCAAGTTACTTGACATATGATTACTCAAAAAATAATAATTTTGCTCGTTAAAAGAGTTTGCTTTGGAAAATGCTTATTTTCTTTTTTACATTTTGTATACGAAAAAAATATATATCATTTCAATTTTAGCAAACAGAAACGTTGTTTTCAAGGTATCAAAGAACTTCAATTACTTTATATGTAAAGAGTAGTTTGAAATGTTGATTACTCATTTTATTCATAATGTTGATTAATCATAAAGCAAATTACTCAAATATTTTTGTTTTTGGTTAATCACAAATCTGGATTACTCGAGTAACTGAACTTTTGAGTAATCATAATTTCCAATTAATCGAATAATTGAGTTACTTACTTTGTGATTTATTAAAATTTTGAATAATCAATTAATCGCACAGCCCTAGTTTTAACTAAACCACCTGAAACTCAAACAGCTAGACATGCCTGTACATTAGGGTGATCCAAAAATGCTTGTGAGAAAAAAAATTAAGTCGGAATTTTTATGCTCTCACGCCCTAAGATAGCGTTATATCGAAAAACATACCCCTTTTTTAAATCAAAAAATATTTAGAGGTCGCTCAAAGTTTCTCATGTGTTTTATATGGGAAAAAACTATTTTTCGTAGAAATCGTATAGAATCTTTGAATTGACCATTTTTTGAGTTTTTTGGGGGGACTCATAAACAATCTATATATATAATACGCGAAAGGATTTTTTGTCCAGGAAAAAGATCTGCACCGTTCGCTCGTCGATTTTCAAAAATAGGGTGTCAAATTAAAGCGCTTGGTATGTAGATGTGCAAACTGGTATTATTTTTTCGAACAGAGTTACCACCAGTAGAACAATTGAATATAAATTATTTATTAAGCAATGCCGTCATAACCGCTCCGTTCGATGGATTTTCCAAAATGAGGTTTCAAATTAAAAGGCTAGGACTGAAAATATGCAATAGGGTTTTACTTTTTTGAAGAGTTGCCACCTATTAAAAAATTATATTCAAATTATTACAAACTGGGTATCAATCGAAATGGTTTTAAAAAGCTTTGTTTCTTTGCTGAGCTATAGGAGGGTTGCCACCTGTTTAATAAATCAAATTCAATTTGAATTAAGGGAATTAGTTTGGAGAAATATGTTTCCACATATGGGTGCCAAACGAAAGGGGCTCAGAAGGTAGTAGTTTGAAAATATTTTGAAGAGGGTTGCCACCTGCTTGAAATTTCGAATTTCGTTAACTTATCCACAAGTCATATGAAATGTCAAAATATGTGTGTCAAACAAAAGTGTGTTAAGAAGTCTGTAGTTTGGACATTAACCCTTCTATTCTAACAGTCACAAAACATAGCTCATCACTGTTGTGATTTCAAGCGCGCCGAGAAGTGTGTCACAAAAAATTCGATTTTGAGTGGTAGAAAAATACACAAAAATTTAAAAAAATGAATTGAAGCGGCATATTTTTTGAGCGGCAAGTTTTGAGGCGCGGTAGAAATCACAGCAGTGATGAGCTAAGTTTTGTGACTTTGTTAGAATACGGCTGTAAGAATAAATTTGTGGTGTTGGAAGAGGGTTGCCATCTGTTAAAAAATTAAATTCAAATTATTAAATAAGTTAAATGAATTATTAAAATGTTGGTATCAATCGAATAGGTTTTGAAACATGAAGCGAAAGAGTGTTAAGAGTGTGAGTTTGAACATTTAGAATGTTTGAAGAGGGTCACCAAGTTTCTCTAAAGGGACATTAAAATTATTTGAAAGGCTTCATTTTTGATTCACATTTAGGAGGGTTGCCACCTGTTAAAAAATGCAGCTCAACTTATGTAAATTAAGGCAATTACCTAATTCAAATATGTATTAAAATTTAGGTATATATGTGTATTGGTGTCAAACGAAAGAGTGTTAAGAAATCTTTAGTTTAAATACTAAAAGAATTTTTTAGGTGTTTGAAGAGGGTCGCCTGTTCAAAAATTCAAATTATTTAAAAAGTTAAAAGAATTATTAAAATATGGGATCAATCGTAATGGCGTTGGAAAGGCATTATTTCTTAAATATATTTAGGAGGATTGCCACGTATTTTATAAGCTGCATTCAAATTACTTAATAAGTTAAATGAATTTTTAAAGGATGGATATCAATCGAAACGGGTTTGAAAAGGCTTTCAGGTAGGTTCTGCACTTCATTTCAGAGTGAATATAAACCAAATTAGCTTCGAACTCAAATGGAGCTTTGTAGAAGTTCACTCGGAAATAAATTGTATAACCTGCCGGTTTATTTCTGAAATATGAAGGGTCAAAGTAAAGACCTGGGCCTGTAGATGTGCGATAAGGTTTTTATTTTTTGAAATTAGAAACTTTCTACCGGTACAGGGTGATTTAAAATTTAATTATATTAAAAACCGACTATGCGAAACGGCAGCACGGAATTAGAAGAAATATGACACTCGAATCGCTTAACGCCGTGCCGATTGAAAAACATAGTTTTTCAAGGATTCTATACTATTTCTAAGAAAAACTGTTTTTCCCCATGGGAAACTTTGAGCGTTTTGAGTAACCTCTAAATATTTTTTTTTTATTTAAATAAAAAAAGGGTATATATTTTCGATATAGAACAATCCTTGCGGTGCGACTTTACTTTCTTTGGACCAACCTAGTGCGCATACACATGTGCACACGATATACTATAAATATTCGCTAACAAATGGATAAACTCAAATTTGTTAATTAAATCAAGTATAGATATTATGCAATATGTATGGCGGCAGCGATTGTTACATAGTGGCCACAAGTGAACACTACCCTTCCGTAGGGCCTAGACTTGAGCCCAGTTTCCGGCTAACATCAAAGAGAAAAGAAAAGGTTTCCTATTCTATCTATTATCTATCTATTTACTATGTATGTATGTACATACATATGGCTATGTACATAAATGTGTATTTAATCGTATATAATTTCACGTGCTTTAATTTTCAGCTTCATATTGTATGTGTCCAGCATTTAAAGCGAATATACTAATTTTGTACCAGTCTCGAATATCACCACATACATACGTACATACATACTTATTGTATGTAGAAACAGTACCCATCAGCGATTCAATCAAACGTGGAACGTGCAAAGATATGTTATACCCTGTAGAAAAAAAGTATCAATTGATAAAAAAAGTATCCAACTTGTAGTTAGCTTTTTGCGAGGTTCCAAAAATATTTCACTTTTAATTAGCCAGGCAAACTAACTTAAAGCGAGCTGTAAAGTCATGCAGCCGTAATGGGGAGTTTGATTTCTTTAAACAAGTTGAGTTTAAATTCTCTCTTCTCTTCTCTTTTTTCTGCACTTTACAGACGCTTTTCCGAATTCAGAATAAATAAAATGAAAATCTAAATTGTATATTATCATTTTGATGTTATGTCTGATGGAATTCGAACAAAAAAAAAGGTTTTTTCTTATTGATATTTTACGTCGTATGCAGAGGTAACCACCCTTGACTATTTCGCGGCCATCGCCATAGAAGTATAGTTAGCTATCCCCAAAGAAATTGTACAGATCATAGTGACCTTTAGTTCCAGCCTAAAAAACTTTAAGTTAACTTATGTATAGTTGGATATATTTCCTGCAGGGCATGTACACGAATACATATGTACATATGTATATATGTTCATACGAATACATATGTCAACAATGGCAAATGCAAAAACTTTTTATCTTTCATACTCACTGTCATTGGTATCGCCGAAAGCGCTATGTGTTGGTACATGATGGTGATTCCGTGAGTAATGATGCTCACGCTCGCCCTCTAAATCAGAATCCGCTGAAGTATGTCGCTTGTAATTGAAATTAGATGAATGCCCAGCATCGCCTGGACTTGAATGTGGTGTGATATCGATCATTTCCTCGTCGTCGTCCGCAACTGTGAGTGCAGTTGTTGTAGCAGTACCGTTGCTTTCCTTTGTTAGAGATGAGGTAGCCAATGGATGATCCTGAGTACCAGTAATATCTCCTACAACACCTGTGTGACCGTTTGACTAAAAAAAATAGGTTAATGAATGATTTAATAAAAACTAAATATCTTACTAAATGAAGGCTTATCTATCTACAATGTACAATGTACATGCAATGTTGAAAGAGATAGTAGAAAAATGGCAAAATTCTATAAGTTATACCTTAATTAAGCGCATGATGTCGGGACGTCTAGTTGACTTACAATTTGCCAAAAAATTATAAAAGTTTTCAGTTTTTACTTCATTTTGCGCTTAACGACTATGAACAATTTTTCTTTTAACCAAACTTTTACCAAAGTGTGTTTTAAATATTCACGTACGCTATAACACATGCACTTTTTTAACTTAAGTACGTCGTACTTCTCTTTATAAAGCAGATAGAGATTACATACAGTGACGAGCAAAACTGTAACATGGTTTAACACTTTTTATTTCAGCCACCGCTATCTTTCATAGTTCTAACGACTTTCATACTTTTGTTGTATATTCTTATTGGTACACTCCTACTCCCGCTCTCATAACGATTTGAGGTCCAACAACAATAAAAAAACCTGGAGACAAAAATGTAAGTTAAGGCAAATGTTACAGTTTTGCACTCACTCTCAGTTTTCCATTTTACAGTTATCTTTTGCTTAGTTGGAAGTCAGATGACTTTTTTCTGTATTGTAATTTATTCAAGAAGTGATCACCAATAAATAATATGGTTAATCAGGAAACATAAATGTAAATAAATAATAGATTTACTGCGAAAAGGCGGGACCGCAGGGAAAGTGGCAAAAAATGGTGGAGTTTGCCACATGAAAATGTTAAGACTGAGAAAAAATATAGCCTAAAGTGTTACTAAGGACAAAGAAAGTCTGTCAAAATATATTACAGTCCGATATCTTATGAACTTAGTAGCAAGTAGCGCTGCAGGCACTACTACAGAAGCGCTTAAGGTATTAAAATTGAATGCAAATCAATAGATAGTGAGGCGAAAAATTGCCAAATTGAGCAAAATGGATCATAAAAGAAGAAAAAAGCAAATTTGATCAAAATACATGTGCGAGTGTGGCAGCGTTTTGCTGCATCGCACGAAAACCGGACCGTTGCCTATTGGGATTTGTTAGGCCTTACAGAATGCAATAAAAAACATATTTTTAAGATTTAATTGAGGGTTATTTGGACTAACAAGACTAAATTAATAGCTTTCAATCAGATGGCCGGGCATGGTATTGGATCAAAGGCCCAAATTAAGCCTAAGCGCATCATGTAAGGCAAACTGTGAATCACAGTGGTCGGTCAATAATATTTTGGGGTTGTATTTCAAAAATGTTGTTGATCCGTTTGTACGCATTATGCGTAAGGAACAGCATCTGTTCATATTTTAACAAAATTTGCAAGATGTAGTCGAAAAAATTAGAGTTTCGCAGCGCATCTTACTAAGTATCCAAGTCCGTCCAATGGAGTACATGAGCGGTGAAAGCACACCAAGGATATATGGGAGGCTATACCTCCAGAATTTTTACAGACATACACATTAGGTATGCCAAATTGCAACCAGGATTTAATAAAGCAAAAGCATACTGAACATTGTGTTAATAATTCTTTTTTTTTTGTGAAAATTGTCAAAAAGTTATTAAAAATATATGAGTGCAAAACTGTAACATATGCCTTAATTTACATTTTTTGTCTGCTGGTTTTGTAAATGTTGTTGAATTGACTTCAAATCGTTATGACAGAGGAAGCAAAGATGTACCAATAAAAATATACAACAACCGTATGAATGTCGTTAGAACTTAGAAAGATAGCGACAGCTGAAATAAAAAGTGTTACTCCATGTTACAGTTTTGCTCGTCACTGTACATATCGTCACCTGAAATGCAAAAGGCCGTAGCTAGCACCATCATTGAAAGACAAAAGGCCGTAGCTAGCAACAAATCCAAAATTAATTTTTTAACTAATTATGATGCATTTCATCAAATTACAACTCCCTACATCATTTTATGAAAAAAAAAATATTAGTTCGGACTTTTTGCAGTTCACGTGACCCATAAATACACTTTTTTGAAATTTGAAGCGCCCTAGTTGCAGAAAGTTGATATTCAACATTCTAATTAAAATGCAAAAAAGCAATTTAAATTTCGTTGATATCTTGTGGTTCCGCCAAAGGTTGGAAAATTCGCTTTAAATATTATAAGTACTATCTATGAAGCTGTATCTTTTCAAATCGAAGTTGTTGTGCTCCTGATTTCATATGTAGGCAGTGGAACCTCGTCTCCTGACCAATACAGTGGACCCTTTGGGCAACAACTCGAGCATTGCCATAAATTGCCAGTGGTAAATTCTAATACAATGATTGAATGTAAAATCCCTGAAGTTAATTTATCTATTTTGAGCACTGATCAGAGGTACCTATGGCAAATATATTTGCTGGCAATGGTAGCAGATGATCGGGTTGATGTCATTAAAGTAGCCCTCGGACGGTAGCAAGATAACTTGAAATTGAAAAGCCTGTGCATATGAAGAA
>NW_023465605.1:0-8515 GCF_013731165.1 Rhagoletis pomonella | reverse complement strand
TTCACATATGCATAGTTTAAGAACGCTCTTTTCAACAGAAATTTATTGAATAAAATATAATCACACCTTCAACGCTCTAAGGCTTCTACAAATGCAGTGTTAATTTAATAACCTCATCCTTTGCCTTGGGTGGTGGCGTCGCCAGTGACATGGGTGGTAATCTACGGATTTTTCTACCATGCTTGCCTTCTTTGCGTTTCCATAACCCAGATCGTGGACGATTGCCCAATAAACGCATGCGCTGGGCGCTGCCAATGTGCTCCTTGTTATGCTCAACATTCGATAAACGTCCTGTATGAAATATTTGACAGTTCGCAGATATTTTCTTAGTATCAAGGTTTAGATCTTACCGACAGTGGCCATACATATTCGATCAAATGCAAATTCACGTTTGGAGGGCAATTGAACTACAACTTTATCATCAAATTTTCTTAAGATAGTGCCAAACGTGCCAGCGGCATGTATCAAGTGAAAGGGATAGCCGGGATTCTTTTCAAGATTATGTATACGTGTGCCAATAGGTAATGCTCCAAGTGGATAGGCGTCACCTTCATTTGGCCGCACTGCAAGTCATTTAAAAACCGAAGAAATTAATATGATGCATTTTTAGTTAGTTTTGATTTCTTACCTGGTATTCTGGGTATGACCCGCGATGTTTTTATTATATCGCCCTTTTTCATATTTTCGGTCGCAAGTATATATTTAAGCTCATCTCCTACGCCTACAAGTGCTACCTTTGCGGTACGACAGCCATCATCGATTATCTCAAGGACCCGCTCTTCTTGTGGGGGTCCTTCAGCTGGCCCATCACGCACCCACTTCACCCAATGATATTTCTGCTTTATACCGCCGCCTATACCCTTTGCAACCACCCTACCAGTGACCGGGTCACGTCCAGCCAAGTGAGAAATTTTGAGTGGTTCTACGGTGTATTCCTTCGGGTAGTGTACTACTCGCCGAAATTGTTGGCCAGCGCCCGGCTTAGGTTTCTCTACCACTTTGCACTTGCCCCGCACCTGCGTAGCATACTTTATACAGGCAGTATTGTTGGATAGCTGATAGCGAGTAGCATTCAATGCACAATTTGCCACTAAACGCGTTAAGTTATTCATTTTTTATATAATAATATCAATAAACTAACCAATTTGCTGTATACCCAGTAGAGCTGTAAAACTATCGATGGTACTATCGATACTACCGAATGGTGCTACTTCCCTACAAAAAATGGCTGACCATATCGAAAAGAAACTATCGATTGTACGCTCGCATACATATGTACATACATACATACATATATACCATGAACGAAAGACACAAGATCACGCGGGAAGGAAAGAACGAAAAAAGTTATTTTCTAGCTGCCGAAATCTCGACGCCATCTTTGTTGTAAGAAGTAAACAATGAAGAGAACGGAGAAAACCGCGAAATTGTTGAATGCATGAATAATCATTTTTATTATACAAATTCTTCTATAAATTATGTCGTTGTGTTAAATTATTATTTACCTTATGTGTACACACGTTGTCACAGGCGAAAAAGAAGAAAATTGCAGTAAAAATCCACGACCAAATTGTAAACAATGAAGAAATGTAAACAAACGGCTATTGTCAAAATCGTTAAACTTTTTTCCTAAATGCGATTCTAACGGGCTACTCTCCTGCCCGCGTGATCTTGTATTTTTGGTTCATGCATATATACATCAAAGAAAATTTTACTTTATTGCCATGATTCAATAACTAAAGGTTGTAGCAATCGTACAAAAACAACATTTACCGCTGGTATGAACTCCTTGTGTCATCAACATCTTCTTTATGTATTCGTATTCGTATGTATATGTATACCCTGCATACCAGGATTTCATAGAACTCTGAAAGGTTTCACAATTTTTTTTAAGAGTTTTCTCTAAGAAATCGTGCAGAAATTTCTTTACTAGTTCTTGTCAACCGCTTCATATGTTTTTCTTTAAAGATTCCTAAAAGAATCGTAACAAATTTCCGATACTCTTAAAGATTTCGGTAGCATTTGTTTGCAGGGTATCTTCTTCTTCTTTTTTGGCGCTGTAACCGCCTAAGCGATTTTGGCCGAGTTCAGCAAAGCACGCCAGTCGTTTCTCCTCTGTGCCAACTGACGCCAATTGGAAACGCCAAGTGAAGCCAAGTCCTTCTCCACCTGATCTTTCCATCGCAGTGGGGGCCTCCCTCTTCCTCTGCTACCACCAGCGGGTTGAATACTTTCAGAGCTGGAGCGTCGGTGTCCATTCGAACGACATGACCAAGCCAGCGGAGCCGCTGTATTTTAATTCGCTGCACTATGTCCATATCGTTGTACAGCTCATACAGCTCATCGTTCCATCGTCTGCGGTACTGGCGGTCGCCAACGCGTAAAGGACCGTAAATCTTCCGCAAAATCTTTCTCTCAAACACCCCAAGAGCCGCCTCATCGGATGTTGTCACTGTCCATGCTTCTGCGCCATATACCAGTACGGGCGTGATGAGTGACTTATAGAGCGTGGTTTTCGTACGTCGAGAGAGGACTTTACTCCTGAATTGCCTACTCAGTCCAAAGTAGCACTTGTTGGCAAGAGTGATTCTACGTTGGATTTCATTGCTGACATTATTATCGGTGTTAATGCTGGTTCCCAAGTAAACGAAATTCTCTACTTTCTCGAAATTGTAACTGTCAACAGTGACGTGGGTGCCAAGGCGCGAATGTGCTGACTGTTTGTTTGATGACAGGAGATACTTCGTCTTGTTTGCAGGGTATATATTTACGTATATGTGTATGTATACGCGAATATCCCAGCAAGAACAGTGACGGCCACTTTCCTAGTAACGTGACCGTCACGCGTAAGTTCGGCACGTTTTGCTATCACATTCTTAATAGTGAATCAAAAATGCTCCCATAAGTTTTGTGTACGTGTGATTTTTCAAACCAAATAGTTTGCCTGCTTGCTCATATGTGAAAGATACCTCGCAAGAAAAAACAATAGATGGCACTCCAATCAAAAATTATTACATGTGTGTTAGTAACAGCATACAATTTGCGTTTGTGTTGGAGTTTCGGTCACGCTGGGTTTGCTGGGATGTAAACAAAGCAAAACGGACGATAATTTGACACAAGCGTGTTCATAAGAAGAAGCATAGCTTCTATCGATATCACCTGTAATTGATGCGCCTTGCTTTATTGCTTGCTGTGGTGCAAAATATAGATGTCGGTGAATTCAAAGAAACAATTAATAAAAATCAGTGTATTCAATTTGTTTGTGGATGGAGAAGAAAACATTTGAGGCCAGTGCGCTTAGGCCGACTGTGGAGTGAGTGACTACAGTGCTGAAATACAATGCAACGCCAACGTGGGACTCCAGCCCTAGGAATGGAGGAAAAAGGACCAAACGGCGCTGAGGAATTTGTTTTTAGCGACGAAAATTCAGTACCGATGAAAAATTATAAGAATTGTCTGAGCTCAGTAGCCCTAAAAAAGCTTGCGTCAATATATTTTTACAAATAAAACAAACACATAAACAAAATCGAATTGCATTTTTTAATTTGGTTTTATGTATTTTTTGATATTTCGCTGCCATCTATTCAGTATTTTATCAATTATTTAGAAGTTAGAATAGTGGTCATAAAAATCACTAATTATCGTGATATTTTCCCAATAGTTTCATCGCTAAACTCACTTGTACATCACCAACTAGATGACATGTATGAGCGAGTGAACATACTGTAAGGCAAATGCACCCATGTGTGTGCAAGAAAGAGATGACCTATCACACGCCCGGAGAAGTGGTCACTTTTTTCCCCAAGCCCATACAAAACTAACCGCTAAACTGACGAAAAGTTTTAGTCAGTTTTCCCAATAATTTAACCGATAATCATAGGTCAGGCTTCTTGCAGGGTCGCGAATTCCTGAAATAAAGTTATGGATGAATCGATACAAGTAAATCCAAGTACATACTCGATAATTTTCTCAATTTACCAAGTAGTTTTTTACTCGATACTTTTTACTGCGATCCAAGTAGGTATCGAAAAAAAAAAATACTTGCATCGCAAAACTTATTATGATTCAGTATCTTTTTTGAAAAGCAACCCATTAGAGGAATGGGAAGATATGCGCACTACATTTCCGCAGCTATATAAGTACGCCCGTCCATACATAACGGTTGTTGGGTCATCTGTCCCTTGCTATCGGCTTTTCTAAAAACAGGTACAACTATCAGACATGTTCTAAAATTCGAAAATTTGAAATCGACTCGATATCGATAATTTTCTTGATGGTTTTAACCCAAAAAATTACAAGTCTCGCATTAAAATGATTTATTTCATATCGCTGCTGCTTCTTTTGCGGGTTTCAGTTAGAATATTCACTGTTTTTATCAGATATATGTAATTAAAAAATATTTGGCGAGTTCAAAGTTTCGAATTTCAGAACATGCCCGTATATCAAAATCTCGCCTTTCAGGAAAACAGTTGGAAAAGTAGATTTTTTTGGGGAAATATAACAAAAAAGGAGTTATTTTCTCAAACTTATTTTATATGAAAAAACTTTATCTATTAATCTTGAAAAACATTCATATTATTTGTGAAAAAAAATTCAATAACTTTGAAAATTTGCAAAATCGTAGTTCTATGTACAAGAACTCGATACCTTTCCGATACTGAGTAGGTATCGGTACCTTGTTTGATAGAAGTACCAGTACTGATTTGAGTAATACCTTGATGGTATCGATTTATCCCTAAATAAAGTGCCTTGAAAAAGTGGCAATGCTCTGGCAAGAAACTAATAAGTAGGGTGTGGCCTCCTTTTGAATTGCAAAAGTCGTTGGTACCAGGCAATGAACTAAATTGGTTATAATATATTTTCAGTTTCTTCTATTTGAATATATTGTATATTTCAACGATTCCACACAACTTTTCCAGTGTTTTAAATCCTGGTTATGCCACTCAAGCTTTTTAATCTAAAAACATCATAACCCTAGTAAACAGCTGTTTGTGAAACGTGGCGTTGCCGGACTTGCACTTCTCGATTTCATGAAATTCACGCTCCCGCTCGCATTGAACTGTATAGCGGGCTTACCGGCCGTCTTCACGTGCTGGAAAATCTCGCTTGCGGGACGACGCATGCGAGAAACCGCACGTGTAGACCGCAAAAAGTACGAAGCATGTTTTTTCTCGCTTGCTTTCAACTGTGATTTTTGTTGTTTGACAGCTATGTTCTCATTTCGCAGAATTCTTCAGAGTTGCAACATCGTTTATTTTGGAGGCAAATACAAATTTAGAGGCAGCCATTTTTCATTTGAAAATGGTATACATCTCTTTATGCAGATTTTCTAATTTTCTCAAACTTTTAAGAGCCTGCAAGGCTTGAACCTTCTTGTTTGGCGACATTTTACTAATGAAAAAGTATGCTGTCAAATGCCCAGTCAACAAAACTCTATCTCGCTTGCGAGATAAAAAAGCAGAACGCAAGCGAGATTTTCAAGCATATGAAGACGGCCGGTTAAATTTACGAGGGGCTCGTAAATAAAGCTCCATACAAATTTTGACAGTTCTTTTACGAGGCTCGTAAATTTACGAGCTTTTTTATAAGTTTAAGGGAAGACCCCTACTGTAATTTCAACGTTTTATTTAATAATCTAGTGTATGTGAAGAATAAACGTAACAGTATATGACTTCATTACCTTAATTGAAAGCTCCTAATCTTAAGTTCTAATTTTTAAATGCAGTCATTATTTTGGCTAAAAATTCTTGAACCTCTGCATTTTGCATCAAGGAACGCTTTTTGCCGCTCAACACCATACCTAAAATATCGGGACACTTCTCCTTATCTCGTGAATACATATCTCGACCATCCACTTCATCACCGCCGCCAGCGCTGCCTTCTTCAACGCCGGGCGATAAACATAACGCACCGGCGTTGCCACTCGGCCCGGCAGCAGTACCAGTACAAAAAAATGTTCCCTGCTGCTTATGACGTTTGTTTTTGCGACCTTTTCCGCCATCTTCAATTATTTGCGTTTGTGTTTGTATTTTGGTGGTGTTTTTGTCCACACGCTTTTGATAGGGTCTTCGTGTTTTGACTGGTTCTTTCTGTTGTTGTTTCTCTTTCCTTTTCGATGTTGATGTCGAGGCAGTGACGTCGTTTTCGGTCAAATTCACGTTTACATTCGCTGATTTCGGCGATTGTTGGGGCGCTGTAATAGCGACAGTTTCTCGTGCTATATTCCCAGAAGGGTGAGTAATTATTTGTAATTGCTGCTGCGTTTGTGCCTGCGGTTCCTGTTCTTGTTGGAGTCGACGTTTCACGTGTAAATTCAGGCGCTCCTTAATAAGCCGATGCGGTTGTACTTCCGTTTCCGGTAATTGGGGTCCTTCTGTCTTTACAATTTGTAAATTTTCCGGTAACTCAGCCATTATGCCCTCTTTTAGTAGCTGCGAAGTTATTCCACTTTTCTTTCTGTCCAATTTAACAATCTGAATAAATAAGCAGAATTGGCAATGCTGTAGGAAGTAACCCACCAAGCAAAAGTGCTGGGCAATGTTTACTTGAAGTTTTACACGATATGTATTTCAAACTGTAAATGTGACTTTCGATACACATGTAATTGCATCTGTCTGTCAAATTCACAGTATTTAATTAACTATTTAAAATAACGTCCTTTGAGATCGAAATAAACCAAACACAAATAATTCTATCTGTATGTCCGATGAAAATATAAACATTTCTATTCGTATGTACGTGGATCTACAAACTAATCTAATTTGCCTTTACACGATATGTTGGCACTTCCATGTACACATGCAAATACATATCGTGCAAAAAAAACGTATATGGTATATGTATTTGTATGTACTCTTAAATTAATGAGTTTAAAGTGTGAGTGCGAAAATAAAGAGTTAAAGTTTAATTTTACTTTTGCGATACGTAAGTTTTCAACGGTTCATTCTTAAGGACTTTGTATTCCTTTCTTGCATTTTAAAGATATGTACACACATATAGCCACATATAACACACCTCATCGTAAAACTAAATAGAAGGTACACAACATGCGTTCGCCGGCAAATTCGTCAACTAAATTGTTTACGTGTATTTGTATGACGGCTATTACAAACGAAGGCGTTACGAGCATGGCGCAATAAACAGATGAAGTAATAAAACAGCTTTCTTTCTTTATTTTCTGACACTCGGCTTCCTAATAGTCAAATTTTATAGGCAAATTTTCAAATAAGGCAGTGTCAAAAACTTTCTGGCTCTAATTATTTCACCTGATATAATTCCACCGCGGTTACGAATGCGCTAACGCAGTTGCTATCGAAATTAAACCGACACGCTACTTTCTGTTGCGTTTATCAATTGACACTTGAAATTTTTGAAATTGCAAACACAAAATAAACATTGTCACCATTAAAGAGCTTAAAATAAATTTGCGGCATAGTATAGTCAGCCTTTGAGTTTTGTCATTAGCGTGGGAATACGGATGTTAAGTGAACTACTAGAAATGATGCTAGAAATAAGAGCGTGAAATAATTTCTTGTTGATTTTTACACAATCTTATTTGAAAATGTTCCTTAACAAATTTGCATAAGATAGCCGAATGACAGAACATAAAGCGAGAAAGCTGTTTTATTACTTCACCTGTTTATTGCGCCATGGTAAGAAAGTATGTACCTTGGAAATTATGGAATGCATTTCTATAGCTTAAAACACTTACCCTCAATTGAAACTAAAATGCGCGTTGGGTAATTGCTATTCATCGCCTCCACCACCCTTCCCCGCATGACACTTTGCGCATATATTTACAAACTCGCGCTCGTTATGCTGCGTGCACTGGTATTTGTATTTATTCTAGTTAACTCTTCCCCCCAACAACGAGCTGATCCCTTCCGCTCTATAAAAGTTCTGCAGATGTCATTTGCGTGTGTATTCGGCGCAGTACTACCAACTGTCAGATATATAACACACCCTGTGTTGCCGTCTTCTCGTTGGTAGAAGAAACGTGTTTTGTGCAGAATTTTCAGTTCTTCATTTTCGATTTCGGTTCAGAATTTTGTTTGTAAACACGCGTGTGGCGAAATAAAATTAGCCAAATATAGTTGAAAAAATTGCTTTCGTGGTAAGTATAGAGTATTTATCCATTTTGGGTTTGTTAAATTTCAGTAAAGTTATTGGGGCTACCGCGCTGTTGCTCCCCAACATTGAAGCGGCTTTTCTTTTTCCAATGGCGATACATGTGTGTGTTTTTGCCTTTGCTTCGTTTTGTGTTTTTTCATAGTTGGTGTTTTTCTCGATTATTTTTCTCGTTCGCAGTTTTGCCCTGCACAACACATCGTACAACAACATCGGCAGGGAAAACAACAACATCCGTAACAAAAACAAAAACCACAAAAACAACATAGCACTCAACCATTAGCCAACGGAGCCAGAGCCGTGTAGCCATAACCATAGCCGCCAGCCAACGAACGGCAGAGCCAAAAAATAAAGTGGAATAAATAGAGAAGGGGAGGTGAACTGCAAA
>NW_023465604.1:0-8515 GCF_013731165.1 Rhagoletis pomonella | reverse complement strand
TTTACAAAAAAAAAAAAAGCTTATGCATGTGGGGTGGAAACCCTAACACTAATATCCAGCTGTAAGAAGTGAAGAATGATGGCAACTACTGGTAGAACGACGATGTAAGGAGGAAGTAAGAAGAACGACGAGTGAGTTAAGACAAAGACGGCGGAAAAGACGGTTCGCTTTTAAAGACGTACATATCTGTATAATAATCCTGAATTTTAACTTTCAATTTCATTTTGTTTAATTCTAAATAAATGCTACTACTTTGCTTGTACTTTAATTTGATATCGATAAACTTTGTAATTAATAAACGTTGAGTGAAGAATTACCAGGAGGAGGATGGTTCCGTGCGCAGAAGTGGAAAACTTTTGACTGCCATTCACCTGGGAGTGGCCAGAAGCGATTCTTGTGCGTACGGTTCAAATCGCAGCTCACAACGTCCGGATATTTATATCCACGTATCCTCTGGGTAGCAACCAAACACCCGTTTGGGAGCGAGCTAAAGTGAGAAGGCGTAAAACTTCGCGTGCGCTGGGTTTGGGTCCCGCCACGTTAAAACCCCGCCCAATGAAAAATTCCAAGAAGCCTCGGATGAGACCCCCTTTTTCTGATGACGACCACGGCAAACGTATAAAGGACTATGATTTAAGGGTATGCACCTGGAATATCCGGACCCTTAATGGGGAAGGTGCCTCTGCCCGGCTGGTTGATGTCCTCGGGAAGACAAAGGCTGACATCACCGCCATCCAAGAAATGCGATGGACGGGGCAAGGTAAAGTAAGCGTGAAGCCTTGCGACGTCTACTACAGTTGCCACGTAAAGGAGCGCAAATTCGGTGTTGGATTCGTGGTAGGAGAGAGACTCCGTCGCCGAGTACTGGCGTTCACCCCGGTGGACGAACGTCTAGCCACAATCCGCATCAAAGCTAGATTCTTCAACATCTCGCTCATCTGCGCCCATGCCCCGACGGAAGAGAAGGATGAGGCGTCCAAGGATCTCTTCTACGAGCGCTTGGAACGTACATATGAGCGCTGCCCCCGACACGATGTCAAAATCGTGCTTGGCGATTTTAATGCCAAGATGGGCAAGGAAGGGATCTTTGGCGCCACTGTCGGAAAATTCAGCCTCCACGACGAAACGTCCGATAACGGGCTGAGGCTGATCGACTTCGCCGGGGCCCGAAATATGGTAATATGTAGTACTAGGTTTCAGCATAAGAACATCCACCAAGCTACATGGCTGTCTCCAGATCGAAAAACGAGAAACCAAATCGATCATGTTGTGATAGACGGAAGGCATGCTTCAAGCGTTTTGGACGTACGTACACTCCGAGGGCCAAACATCGACTCGGACCACTATCTTGTTGTAGCCAAGATACGCACCCGCCTCTGTGCAGCAAAAAATGTGCGCCCAACAATGCAAGGAAAGCTTAACGTCGAAAAGCTGCAATCACAACAGACGGCCAATTTATTCGCCACTCGACTCACACACCTGCTCTCTGAGAGCACTCTTCAACAATCCGACGTACGCGAGCAGTGGAACCACATTTCCCGATCATTAAGTACCGCCGCCGAAGAAGTAGTTGGATTTCAGCGAGCCCGAAAGAACAACTGGTACGATGAGGAATGTCAAGAAGCCGCAGAGAAAAAAGATGCCGCCTACAGGGCCACGCTGCGATCAGGCGCAACGCGAGCCATGTGGGACCGTTATAGGGAACTGAAGAAGGAAGCGAGACGTATTTGCCGCAATAAGAAGAGAGAGGCCGAAATACGTGAGTGCGAAGAGCTTGAGATGCTGGCCGACAGGAAGAACGCCCGAAAATTCTACCAGAGGGTTAGGCGACTTACGGAAGGTTTCAAGACCGGGGCGAACTCCTGTAAGAACAACAATGGCGACCTAGTGACCGATGTCCAGAATATACTTAAATTGTGGAGGGAACACTTTTATAACCTACTGAATGGTAGCAGCGCTGAAAGTAGTGAGGAAGACGAACCCGAGTCCCCAGTCGATGATGATGGAGTAGCTGTCCCACCGCCTGACTATGACGAGGTACGAATAGCGATTACGCGGCTGAAAAACAACAAAGCTGCTGGAGCTGACGGCCTGCCAGCCGAGCTATTCAAGTACGGCGGCGAGGAGCTGATGAGGTGCATGCATCAGCTCGTATGCAGAATATGGTCAGATGAACGCATGCCCGACGACTGGAATTTAAGTGTGCTCTGCCCAATCCACAAGAAAGGCGACCCCGCCATACGCGCCAACTACCGCGGAATTAGCCTTCTAAGCATAGGTTACAATGTCTTATCGAGCGTATTGTGCGAAAGACTGAAGCCCACCGTCAACGAGCTGATTGGACCTTATCAGTGTGGCTTTAGGCCTGGAAAATCCACCATAGATCAGGTATTCACAATACGCCAAATCTTGGAAAAGACCCGCGAGAATAGGATCGACACACACCATCTATTTGTCGATTTCAAAGCCGCTTTCGACAGCACGAAGAGAAGTTGCCTTTATGCCGCGATGTCTGAATTTGGTATCCCCGCGAAACTAATACGGCTGTGTAAAATGACGTTGAGCAATACCACCAGCTCCGTCAGAATAGGGAAGGACCTCTCCGAGCCGTTTGATACCAAACGAGGTTTCAGGCAAGGGGACCCCCTTTCGTGTGATTTCTTTAATCTTATGTTGGAGAAGATAATAAGAGCCGCAGAACTGAACCGCTCAGGCACAATACTTTATAAGAGCGTACAATTGCTGGCGTATGCCGACGACATCGATATTATCGGTAAAAACAAGGGCTACGTCTGTTCTGCCTTCTCGGGATTGGATAGAGAAGCAAAGCGAATGGGTCTGGTGGTGAACGAGGACAAAACGAAGTATCTCCTGTCAGCACACAAACAGTCAGAGCATACGCGTCTTGGCACCCACGTCACTGTTGACAGTTACAAGTTTGAAAAAGTGGACGACTTCGTTTATTTGGGAACCAGCATTAACACCAATAATAATGTCAGCCTTGAAATCCAACGGAGAATCACTCTTGCCAACAAGTGCTACTTTGGGCTGAGTAGGCAATTGAGAAGTAAAGTCCTCTCTCGTCGTACAAAGATCACACTCTATAAGTCACTCATCATGCCTGTGCTGGTGTATGGCGCGGAAGCATGGACAATGAAAGCATCTGATGAGGCGGCTCTTGGAGTTTTCGAGAGAAAGATTCTGCGAAAGATTTACGGACCACGCGTTGGTGATGGCGAATATCGCAGACGATTTAACGATGAGCTGTATGAGCTTTACACCGATATAGACATAGTGAAGCGAATTAAAATTCAGCGGCTCCGCTGGCTTGGCCATGTCGTTCGGATGGACAGAAACGCTCCTGCTCTGAAAATATTCAACGCGGGCCGCGATGCTGGGAACAGAGGAAGAGGAAGGCCTCCTCTGCGTTGGAAAGACCAGGTGGAGAAGGACTTGGCTTCACTTGGCATTTTCAATTGGCGTCAGTTAGCACAGACGAGAAATGACTGGCGTGCTGTTTTGGACTCGGCCAAAATCGCTTAGGCGGTTACAGCGCCAAATAAGAAGAAGAAGAAGAAGAATTACCATATGCATATTAAACCAAACCTATATATCCCTATGTTATTCGACACGCTGAATGCGAATCCGAAGTCCGTTAGTCTCCACCACGTCAGGTTCGTGGTCAGTTGAAGGTCAAGTAGGGAAAATTCATTGAATAACCTGAAAATTCATATATGTACATAAGGTTTTACATTCGCTGAACCCGAATCCGAAGTCCGTTAATCTCCATAATGTCAGCTTCGAGGTCATTTGAAGGTCAAATAGGACATAAAATTTATTCAATAAAAATATAAAAAAAATTAGTTTTTGTTGTCACTGAAACCGAGTATGGAGGTCCCTTGATTCCTCAAGGTCATCTGGAGGTTATGCCAAGGTCAAACTCCGATGAATTTTATTGAATTTGCAGGTTTATTCAATGCATTTTTCCCTACTTGACCTTCAAATGACCACGAACCTGACGTGATGGAGGCTAGAGGACCTCGGATCCGCATTCAGCATGTCGAATAACATAGGGATATATAGGTTTGGTTTAATATGCATACACTTTTTTTTTTTTGTAAACCTGTGTTATTTTCATGAACAATTTTTTGC
The DNA here is from genome assembly GCF_013731165.1 of Rhagoletis pomonella. Taxonomy (NCBI): domain Eukaryota; kingdom Metazoa; phylum Arthropoda; class Insecta; order Diptera; family Tephritidae; genus Rhagoletis; species Rhagoletis pomonella. The sequence continues at coordinate 4,363 of NW_023465604.1, read as the reverse complement.
ATTAATTACACAGTACTACAAAAAAGGCTTAAAGTAGAAATTCCTGGGAAGTTATGTATATTTTCTGGTAAGTCTTTTTGAGCAAAACCAGAATCGAAATATGAAATTTTGCCAAACACCCCCAAAATCTTGATTTACCGTTAAAAAATCGGTTTATCGTACTTTTGCGCACTTATAAGTCTGTAACTTAGTTCATTATGAACCGACTTTCGGTTTATTGCCGGGTTTAAAATGAAGAAGCTTCTGCCTTTCGAACGATATATATGTGAATAAGGAAACCTTAAGAGATCTGTGTGTATTAACCCAGCAGTCAATTTTTTAAACTTTTTTCAACTTCGGTGAGGTTTTTACGCACTATTTTATAAGAAAACCATACTAGTCCTAAATTGATTATAAAACTAAACCGAGTGTTTATTTTAAAAAATCGGATGAAAGTTTACTGAGTTATTAAACTTTTTATGAAAACAAAATTTTTGCATAAATACTATTTTTGACTATACTACTCAAAAATGTTTTATTGACCGTTTTTTCCTTTAATGCAGTTTCTCGCTGAAGCATATTCTGAAATTATTTGTATACCTACGTACACTTGTGCACGAGGGTATTATAACTTTGTTCATATAACGGTTGTTTGTAACATCCAAAACGAATCGAGATAGATATAGACAAATGTATACATAAATGATCATAATGAAAAAAGAACTCGATTAAGCGGTGACTGTCTGTCCGTCCGTCCGTCTGTGCACACGATAACGAAACTTGGTATGTGTACTTCTTTTCAGCGTAGGACGGATGGTATTGAAAATGGGCAAAATCGGGCAATAACCACGCCTGCGATGTTTTGGTAACTAGTGAAGCTTATTCACTCAAAATTGACATTTACAATGATTGTGAAATGAAAAATAATAATATTATAAATTTTTGGGAAATGGGCGTAGCCACTCCCACTTATGATTACATCTGTATATCTCCGTAGCCGCTCCACCAATTTCCTCCAAACTGGGCACGGTTATTATTATTGTTCTTATATTTTTTCCTCCGAAACGTTTTTAATTGTAGCTATTTCTTGGTGAAAGTGTTCGCCTTGTTCATCACTGAACTGGCCCAAATTATGTGGGAAAAAGTCCAAATGCAAATGAAGAAAATGAATTGTTATGGGTTAAAACCCATTCCACCGTCGCATTAAAAAATTCGTTAACAACCGTGACATAGTCGTCGCTTCTGTAGTTTCCAAAGAAATTATTGCATAGCGCTACAAAACACTTCCATGCATATTTTTCTACAGAGCTTAGCCTGTTCAAAAAGCTCACTTCGCTCATAATTTCAAGAATTTGAGGTCCTATGAAAATACCCAAAATTCATAAAAAGAAGTAAAACCGATGAAAAAGTATTAGATGAGAGAATAAAAAATTAATACCTCCTTTTACTTTGGCTTCACTTAATTTTGGGAACACCACTTTAAGATGACAAAAATCGTTGCACCCTTGCACGGTGCATGAATTGCACGAAAACAACCGGTTTTCCTATGGGACAGCTTTGCAAACCGTGCAAACCGTGCACCGTGAAGGGGTCTTGCAAGATTGTGAGAACACCCCTATAAATTAATATATCCAAGGTTTAAATGCAGTGGTGGTAGAACAATATTTTGAGCTTTGGCCAATGAGACGTTTAAAACGTTTTTCCTGCATATTTGATTTGGCTCTCGGAATGGCCATACTTTGCGATCATAGAGAACATCAAATTAAAAAAAAGCGGTCAAGCAAACATTTTTGAGTTGTATAGCCAATATTTTTGCAAAAATTTTGTTTTCATATAAAGTTTAATAGCTCAGTAAACCTTCATCCGATTTTTTAAACTAAATACTCGGTTTACGTGCTATTAAATTTAATTTTATAATCAACTAGCAGACCCGGCGAACTTCGCCCCGCACAAAATATTTTTTTTATTTTTTTTTTATTGAAACTTTTGGTCAACGATTTCCATTGGCACGTACATCGGCTAAGATTATGGTTTGATGGTCGTTTTCCGCCTTAAATAACCTAACGAACGCGTTATGTTTGTGATGAAGTTCTTGAAATTCTCTAATTGTGAAACATTTCATAGAACGGTTAATCTCACAAAGAAATAAATTTGAAGAACATTTCCTCTTGACTCCCTGGCGGCCGGTTCTATAGTAAATCTGTTCAAAAAAAGGTATAGTATATTTGGTGGCAATTTCAAAATGGATGCGTATAATTGTTCTACAGAAATCCAATATACATAGACTTATTTCAGGCGAAATACCTTAAAAGTAAGTAAAAGTAAGTTTCACGAAAATATGATATGAGATTTACCCCTGCACAACTCAACCCTGGTGTCTCCGAATAAAGCTTTAACGCATAATAATACTGGCAAATCACATCCATTGGGCCAATCGTAACGCACAAGAGTTAGATATACTCAGTGGTGCAGCAGGTCGATTTAATCTGACATTCACGGCACCTTTTCTAACTTGGCAATTATTCGTAATGACTCCAGCGCCACGTAGCAGCTCTTTTTTGTAATAGTATTGCCTTTACCGTTACCAATACATATTTTGAATATTAGCCAAAGTGGATCGTAAATAACATTTTTAACTCTAATGCTAACTGGCGGGTGAATTTGTGAAACTACACTATCCAGAGAGTTACTCAAAAACACACAAAAAACTTCGTTTAAATCCGTCCGAGCATTTAGGAGGATTTCACTCACAAACGCACCTGCAGATGAATTATATATACGTTTGTACGGCGCCATTCCCTCTTTTCAGATAGCCCGTTGTTCTCCGTGAGTATAAGATTGATTTCATATATCTCCACACCAAGTTCCAGTACTCTACCATGAACATTTCCAGAGATATTCGGTATGAAAAATTTGGTTTTTATACCTATATCTATATATCGAAAATTTTGTTAGCCTATGATAATCCTTGGGATATCCGAATCAGGTGTCGGAAATTACAAAAAACTCGGTTCGGCCGTTCTCGAGCTTTGCGAACACAAAAAGCGGCTTCAATATATATTGGTATAGATTGGTATGAATCGAAATGGTTTTGAATATGTATCACAATATATATGAGTGTCACACGAAACAGGTTTAAAAAGGTTGCCAACTGTTCAAAAGGTTAAATTCAAACTATTAATAATTTAAATGAATTATTACAATATGGGTATCAAAACTACATGTAAGGGGTGGCCATCTGTTTAAATTCTCAAATTGAGTTCAGGGGATAAGTTAATTGAAAAAGTATGACAAATCGGCCGCTGTGGTGTAGTGGTAAGCAGTGCGCGCTTCCACTCCGCAACGCCTGGGTTCAAACCCTGGTCAAAGCAACATCGCAAAACATATAGAAAAAAGGTTTTTTATTAACAGCGGTCGTCCCTCGGCAGGCAATGGCAAACCTCCGAGTGTATTTCTGCCAAGAAAAACAGCCTCTCATAAAAATACAATCGCCGTTCGGAGTCGGCGTAAAACTGAGGGCCCTCCGCTTTGTGTGACAACATCAAGGCGCACGCCACAAATCGGAGGAGAAGCTCGGCCAAACACTAACATATGTATAAGCGCCAATCTATTATTATTATTATTATTATTATTATGACAAATGATAAGTTTAAGAAAGTTTTAGTTTGAAAATATTTTGAAGGTGGTTAAACAAATTTTAAACCTCCTGTTTTTGAATTGAGTTTTCTCGAAATAAATTTTACTCAATGTAGCACGTAAAAATTTCATACACTCAGCGAAGAGGGTGAGGGCGATCTAGTTATCTATATAATGTATTGTATTGTATAGCAATTTTACTTTGCCTCCAGCACAACATAATCCAGTAGATTCACCACTGTATTTTAACGCCTTAGAATATTTACAAATTATTGTAATTTCCCCAATTGTTACCATTTTGTCGGCACAATAACCTATTGCCGGATCATAGTGGAATGCAGCTCGTTCCAGGATCACAGGAGCACTGCGTCTGCGGGCTCTCTCAATTTCGTTATGTTGTGCTCGCTGTTGTTGTGTTTGATGTGCATGAACTCGTTCCATTCTAAGCGTATCTACTTCATTGTCACTCACTAAAGAACGCAATACTGACATATCAATACGACTATTTTCTCGATCTGTCTCACTCTGGTCATCAGTGCGGCTAGCACGTGAGGTAGCTCTTCGCACATTTGATTGACTGCGACGACCTAAGTCAGGTCGTGTTCTCCTCGGTATCGTAAACAAAGTAAGAAAAGTTCACCGAAGGAAAGAAAGTTCTCGCGCACGTAGCGGTAACCATCACTCACAAAGATAGAAGGATGCACTCTTTGTCATAAGAGGAATCGATCGACATAAAGGATCGAACTAT
>NW_023465603.1:1442-8520 GCF_013731165.1 Rhagoletis pomonella | reverse complement strand
TCAAAATTTTATTTGAAAAGTAACTTTTAGTTTTTTATATAAGCACTTATATAAGCACTCACTTGCACTTTTTAATAAGTTTTAATAATGTATTTAATTTTTAATTTGCACTATGTCCCTACTCGGGCGCCATGAAAAATTGATAATGTTTTTTAGCAATAAAGCTTCACTTTCACTAAGTGTAATTTTTTATTTAGGGGAGCATAAATTAACTGTTTAAAATATTGCCTGTCGCTTAAATATCCGCATAAAAGAAAAACACCGCCGATTGCATCGATTACTCATAGACTGAAATTTTAATTTCTCATTTTCTTCCTTTTATAATATTTCTTCTTACATCTAATTAGCAGTTACCTAAACTTCCAAATTCCAACATTAAAACGGTAACCTCTTCGCCTGCACCTATGAACATACGTATGTATGTGTGCATGTGTACAAAGCGTTGACAAAGCCGTGCTTGCAGTAGGCATACACACACCGCATGCACATAGGTACATTAGAATACTGTAACCATGCATTTACTTACATTAGGGTGGTGCTAAAAACTAAAGGTAAGTAAATTGGTAAGTAAACTCAAATTTCATTTAAAGGGAAAACAAGGTAAGTAGAAAGTAATTATAAGGTAATTATAAGGTAAGTAATAGTAAAATGTAAGGTAAGTATAAGGTAAATCTTATTTAGGCATTTAGGTAAGTATATATAATTATTTCTCTATTTAAATTCATTTTTAATTACATGTCATTTATTTACATTTCATTTTAGGTATTCAGTTTCTTAAATTAGTCGTCTGCTTCAACACCGGCCACCTTGAACGAATCTGCATTATTCCACTGTCGTTTAATGGTAACACGGCAAGCTTGTGTATCGGACGCCTAATTGTTCCGGTTCTGGTTTGTACGTCGGCCACTCTCACCTTTCCGTCCTGGCCGGCGGTCGTACCTGTCACTCGGCCTAGGATCCATTGCTAGGGCGGGGCGTTGTCTTCGTGAACGACGACGAGCTCTCCTACCTCTACGTTGGGCTGTGGGTGCTGCCATTTGTTGCGCTCCTGCAAGCTCAGGAGGTAACTCCTGGACCACGTTTGCCAAAACCGACGCTTGATTGAGCAGACATGCTGCCATCTGTCGGAGTAGCGCGTGCTGGGTTCCGGGAGTGCCGTTTCCTCTGGCATTGCCCTGAGCCGACAACCGATCAACAGGTGCGCCGGAGTTAGAGCCTCGCCGTCGTTCGGGTCTTGGCTGAGTGGAGCGATTGGGCGCGAGTTGAGCACGGCCTCTACCTCGACGAGCAGCGTTTCTATTTCTTCGGCGGTGAGACTCGCGTTGCCTACGGCTCGTACGAGCAGGTGCTTCGTCGACTTCACTGCGGCCGCCCATAACCCGCCGAAGTGGGGAGCCCTGGGAGGTATAAAGGTGAACTTGAACCCTTCGTCCGCTGCGTATTGGGTTACCTCCTCCTTCTGACTCAGAAACGCTTCCTTCAGTTCCTTGAGCTTCCGATCGGCTCTGACGATATTTTTTCGCGTTGTCGCAGTGAATCGTCACTGGTATTCCCCGGCGTCCAACGAACCTTTTAAGGGCGAGAATAAACTTATCAGAACTTAAATCAGATACAAGTTCTAAATGGACAGCTTTTGAGGTAAAACACACAAAGACCGCAATGTACATTTTCACCGGGGGGCGACCCCGTATCCTTTGTGTGACGTAAATTGGACCGCAAAAATCTACCCCACAAACCATAAAAGGTCGTAGAGCACGCAGCCTATCGGCTGGTAAATTGCCCATAATTTGGCTTTTCAATTTTGGCTTATAATGAAAGCAATGTATGCAGTTTCGCACGGTTCGACTACATGCTTCTCGAGCATTGACTAACCAAACTTTTTCACGTAAAATTGCAACCAATGCTTTCGCACCTGCATGGTGGTTGCGCAAATGTAGGAACCGTATATACGAATTTACGAACTGCGAATTTTTCTCAATAATAGAGGAAATTTGGCATCGTACGGGATAGGCGCATTTAATAAACGACCGCCTACTCGTAACAATTTCAACGACAAGGACTTTTCTGAATACTCATGCAAAAATGGATTCAACTTTTGCAAGTTCGACGGTAGTGGAAGATTTTTTGACAATTTGGTAATTTCTTGGCTATATTCATCAAATTGGACTATTTGAACAATTTTTAAGAAGCTTAATTGCAACTCTTGTGCCGATGGTGTTGGATCATATTTAGTGGATCGATCTCTCACCTTTAAGACCCATCGCAGAATATAGGCAAAAACTCGTAATAATTTTTTGTGCGAGAATATTTTTCAATCACAGTTAAGAGTGGATTACGGTTGTCACTCACTGCTACTAAGGCGCTGACGTTTTTCTTCTTTTCCAGTGCTTGTTCTTCAGGCGTTAATTCGAAATGGGTAATTATTGGCCAACTTGCGGGGTCTTCTAAGAGGAACTGTGGGCTAGAAAACCATATTGAGTTCTGTATTTCATCCACGCTACAACCCCGAGACACTTGATCCGCAGGATTTTGTTTAGTTGGCACATGCCGCCACGAAGCACTTTGAGTCAACTCTTGAATCTCGGACACTCTATTTGCAACGAAAGTTTGCAACGTTGATGGATGTGTTTTTATCCAATGCAAAACTATTTCGGAGTCTGTCCAGGATGTTATGCTGTCAATAGGTCGATTCAACATTGGCGCAATGCGTGACCATAACTTGGCCAAAAGATGCGCTGCCAGGAGCTCTAAACGAGGAAGAGACTTCAGCGGAGCAACCCTGGATTTTGCAGTTAGCAGAATGCATTTAACATCATTAGCGAATTGGCTTCGAATGTAAATACAACAACCATACGCCCTTATTGAGGCGTCGGCGAAGCCGTGTATTTGACAATTAGCACTCGACTCAGTATAAACGAACCGAGGAATGCTGATTGAAGGCAACTGCAACAAATTCGCTTTAAAATTCTGCCAACTGCTGTTGAGATACAACGGAATCGACTCATCCCAATCTAGTTTCTTAATCCACAGCTCTTGCAATAAGATTTTAGCTGAGGTCACTAGTGGGGCCAGCAAACCAAGAGGATCAAAGAGTCGGGCAGATACCGATAAAATATTTCGTTTTGTAGCTCGTAACTCATCAAATGTATCATCAAGTCTAAACCGAAACAAGTCGTCTTTTGGCGACCAGTGGATTCCCAGCGTTTTAGTGGAGTCTGAATCGTTGAAACTTAATGATTTTTCCAGACTCTGACTATCGAAAAAACTTGGTGGTTAGAGAACCACTTAGCTAGCTGGAATCCTGCCGACTTTAGAATGTCAGTTACCTCACAGCGAACTCTGTCGAGGGATTCAAAATCTTCAGATCCGGTTAACAGATCATTAACGCAAAAATCGGTATTTATTACATTAGCACCGAGTGGATATTTTTGTGCATTCACATCACTTAGCATCTGCAAACACCGTGTTGCGAGAAATGGCGCTGGCGCAGTGCCATAGGTCACGGTGTTTAAACGAAAAATTTGCAGAGGCTCGGATGGATGCTTTCTCCACACTATTGATTGAAAATTTCTATCATTTTCATTTACAAGAACTTGGCGATACATCTTAGTGATGTCCGCCGTAATAGCATACTTATGCATTCGAAAGCGAAGTAGCGTCGAAAAAAGTTCTTCTTTAATGGTCGGTCCAACCATCAAAATGTCATTCAACGCAATTTGTGTTGACGTCCGACTCGACGCATCGAAAACAACGCGGAGTTTCGTCGACGTACTTTGTGGTCTTAAGACACACTGATGCGGAATGAAATAGTGGGCTTCACTCGGGATTTTATTATCAGTGGGGCTCATGTGGCCCAATGCCAAGTACTCTTGCATGAAGTCCAGATACATTTGACGAGGTTCTGGATCTTTCAACGTACGTCTCTCCAGTGCCTGAAACCGCCGAGCTGCAGTTTCAAATGACTGACCCAACGCATTTTGGTCAGTTTTGAACGGCAATCTTACTTGAAGCCGTCCCGACGGTAAGACTTCAGTAGTCTTAACGAAGTATTCCTCGCATTCCCTTTATTCGGCCGTGAACTTTATAGCTTGTGATTCTGAAGGGATTTCTTCCATTGCCCAGAATCTTTGGACAATTTCATCAATTGATTCAGAATCATCTTCAGCTTTGCATAAGGCACTGCTAGCTTGAGAATGCTCACTTTGGTGGGAGATGTATTTGCCTGAAATAACCCAACCCAAAAGTGTTTTTTGCAGTGTTGGGAACCTTGGATCAGTTTTAATTTGACCAACCGACAGAAGATCGAAAAATGTTTCGGCTCCCAACAACAGATCGACCTTTGAGGACTTATAGAACCCCGGATCAGCTAATTCAATATTAGCTGGAATTTTCCAACCTGTGGTGTCAACAGCCCGATCTGGGTGATTTGCCGAAATCGCTCCCATTACCCAAAAATCTGCGAGAAACTTGAAGTTGTTAACTCGGGATTTTATGACTGCACTAACTTTTGACCGAACCTTTTGGCATTACCAATCCCGATGACATTTAATGTCGCCTTCTCTCGCTGAATTCGCAGCCTTTGTGCCAGCTCTTCAGTCATGAAATTTACTTGAGACCCTGAGTCAAGTAACGCACGAGCTGACACATAATCACCGGAGCAAGTTTTTACCTTGACCACCGCTGTCGCTAACATGACGCGATCAGGCACGCTCACTGTGTGCATAGTTTGTGAGGTCGAAGGTTGTGGTGTTGTTTCGAACGATATGGGGTATTGGTGTAACATGGTGTGATGTGACCGGTTACAAACTCGACACCGTTCTAATTTGCATTTAGAAACCGTATGTCCCTTGCGTAAGCAATTTATACACAATGGGACCGATTTCGCGAATTCGAATCTCTGCTGAGGAGAGAGAGTTTTAAATTTAGGGCAGGTGGTTAGAAAGTTGTCTTTGGAGTTGCAGTGGAAACAAGTAGTTGGCTTAGCTTTCGCAGCCACAAAAGAAGATTTTGGCTTTTCAGCACTCTTGGTGCTTTGCCTTTGGGTGTCGTGCGATTTTGACGATGTCGACGCTTCTTCAGATGAGAGGTGCTGGTATCTCTTATTGAGAGCCGCTTCACACTCACTCCACAGCGGAAGCTTGTCATAGTCAAGTTGCTCCTCTCATTTTGACCGCGTAGTGGGATCAACCTTCGACATTACCAAATGTATCAACATCGCATTTGAAATATTTGTATCATCACCCAAAGACAACAAGGAGTCATATACAGCTGATACGGTGTCGATCATTGACCGCAGCGAAAGCGACGATGCCTTTTGTATTTTCGGCAACTCAAACAGTTTCGCAACTGTATTCGAAAATATGAGACATTTATTATCATATACCTTTTTCAGGCTTGCCAACGCCTTCGGGTAATTTTCTTCCGTCATTTGGAAGGCCTTCACCGTTCCCAAGGCTTCACCAGACAAACACGAAACTAAATGTGTGAATTTTTCAATGTCTGAAAGCGCAGGGTTGTTATGGACGAGGCTCTCAAACAAACTCATGAAATTTTTAAAATCCGAATACTGCCCTCGAAACTTTCGCAGCGACATTTTCGGAAGTCTTGAGCTGTGAGGCGCTGTGAAGGAGGTGTCAGAAGCTTTGTGCTTGTTGTTCTCTGATAATATGGATTTTAACATTGCCTTGGTTCCAACAATTAAATCTTCAAGGCTGTCACGGGTGTCATCATCTTCATCGATCTCTTCTATTTCGGACTGACACGCTAGAAGCTTTTCGCTGTAACTATTCAGCATTTCGAGTCGACACTCAACTTCCGACGGATCTGATGAGAGTGACTTATCATGAATTCCCGTTTTAATTCTAGCTATGCGTCTTTTTAAAATTGTCCTTTGTCTTTTTAAGGAAGTAGCGTCTTCCACCTGGCCTGGCTGACTCTCACTTTTACTCATCTTGATTCGCTATGCACAGTAACTTTGTACAAAATTATAGTCTGGAAGTTTTCAACGTGGCAATACGAAAAGGAAAAAAAATCGCTGAAACTTCACCAGAACTATCGAAAAAAAGGCGCAAATCAAGAGATAAAAGCTTATAATCCCTTAATTGGGAAAACTAGACGCGACGTCGAAAGTTTTTTAAGACCTAACCGTGAGCAAAAAATATGGTCAACGATTTTCCCAAACAATTAAAGCAGTATAGCTTTCGAAAAATATTTGACAGTTTTGGTAATCGGAGCCTTGTCGGAAATTGTACGAGGTAGTTTTCACTACACAATCCCGAAATCTTGTTTCACGAAATTTGTATAAACAAACAATTTAATTTCAAAGTGAATACAAGAGATGCCAAAAATTAAAGCTTGTTGGGTGATCTTTGCAGCAATTTAACAAAAAACAACAACCTCAACAGCTTTTAATTGTTAGCACTCAATACCTGTTCTGTATGGACTGAGTCGTTTCCAGCTTCAACTTCCCTTTTGCACAGTAAACAGCTGCACTTCATTCCTTGGCGAAAACTTTGTACAATCCTTAATTACAGCAACGATATTGAGCAGAAAACGGCACTGGCTAATCAGCAGCAGTATTTTTGTGTATGTGTGTGTGTGTGTGTGCAGCAAGTTTCTAGCGCAAATTGCTTCTTTTTTTTTTGTATTTAGCGCCTTTTGCGAGTAAGTATCACACTTTTGCTTGTTTTAAAAATATATTGAGTAACGCACTTGTGGGTAAGTTAACCTCTTTAAATTTTTTATTTTTTTACTTTTTTAAGTATTTTGGGTAAGTACCTCTTTATTCAAATAATTTAATTTTTTATTTTCAGGTTTCACACTGCTATAGTTTTGTGCGCCACTGTATATACGAACGCTTGGTGTGTAGCTAGGAGCGCAGGTAAATTTTGCTAAGTATTTTTTCACCAATCTTTTAGATTTCATTAGAAGGGTAAGTATATGTACACAATTTTAACTTTTTACACACTATTTTTAACCAAAATTTTAAATTTAATTATCAAGTTAAGTATTCAATAGTTTTAAAATTCTTTTACACTTTAAAATTTTAAGCTTTTGTTTATTTTCAGCCACTGCACTG
>NW_023465603.1:0-1342 GCF_013731165.1 Rhagoletis pomonella | reverse complement strand
TTAAGATATCTCAATTTTTACTCGAGTTATCGTGTGCACAGACGGACAGACGGACGGACGGACGGACGGACGGACAGACAGTCACCGCTTAATCGATTTCTCTTTTCATCCTGATCATTTATGTATACATTTGTCTATATCTATCTCGATTCGTTTTGCCTGTTGCAAACAACCGTTATGTGAACAAAGTTATAATACCCTTGTGCACAAGTGCGCTCGGGTATAAAAATACATAAAAGAGAGTTATTAAGTTTTTTAATAATAGTGCAAATAGCAAAATTTACCTGCGCTCCTAGCTACACACCAAGCGTTCGTATACACAGTGGCGCACAAAACTATAGCAGTGTGAAACCTGAAAATAAAGAATTAAATTATTTGAATAAAGAGGTACTTACCCAAAATACTTAAAAAAAAAAAATAAAAAATTTAAAGAGGTTAACTTACCCACAAGTGCGTTACTCAATATATTTTTAAAACAAGCAAAAGTTTGATACTTACTCGCAAAAGGCGCTAAGTACAAAAAAAAAGCAATTTGCGCTAGAAACTGTGCTGCACACACACACACACACATACACAAAAATACTGCTGCTGATTAGCCAGTGCCGTTTTCTGCACAATATCGTTGCTGTAATTAAGGATTGTACAAAGTTTTCGCCAAGGAATGAAGTGCAGCTGTTTACTGTGCAAAAGGGAAGTTGAAGCTGTAAACGACCCAGTCCATACAGAACAGGTATTGAGTGCTAACAATTAAAAGCTGTTGAGGTTGTTGTTTTTTGTTAAATTGCTGCAAAGATCACCCAACAAGCTTTAATTTTTGGCATCTCTTGTATTCACTTTGAAATTAAATTGTTTGTTTATACAAATTTCGTGAAACAAGATTTCGGGATTGTTTAGTGAAAACTACCTCGTACAATTTCCGACAAGGCTCCGATTACCAAAACTGTCAAATATTTTTCGAAAGCTATACTGCTTTAATTGTTTGGGAAAATCGTTGACCATATTTTTTTCTCACGGTTAGGTCTTAAAAAACTTTCGACATCGCGTCTAGTTTTCCCAATTAAGGGATTATAAGCTTTTATCTCTTGATTTGCGCCTTTTTTTCGATAGTTCTGGTGAAGTTTCAGCGATTTTTTTCGTTTTCGTATTGCCACGTTGAAAACTTCCAGACTATAATTTTGTACAAAGTTACTGTGCATAGCGAATCAAGATGAGTAAAAGTGAGAGTCAGCCAGGCCAGGTGGAAGACGCTACTTCCTTAAAAAGACAAAGGACAATTTTAAAAAGAAGCATAGCTAGAATTCATGATAAGTCACTCTCATCAGATCCGTCGGAAGTTGAGTGT
>NW_023465602.1:0-8521 GCF_013731165.1 Rhagoletis pomonella | reverse complement strand
CCCAAACTAGTCAGGAAAAATGCTAGTTTACAACTATAATTTCCTGACAGAAACCGAACTAGTTCATAAATTACCAGACTTGTACCAAGTACAAAACGATTTATTCATGCCTGTTTTATTTGACTTTGACAGTATAATACAATAAAGTACACAAAATATTATAACTTTGGCTATATTTTAACCATTAAATCGAGTACATATTCCATTATACCAGACCTGTTAAATAATGATTAATAATCATAATGATTATTAATTAAAGCATGTTTTTTGGATAACCGTTTAATGGTTAATAACCGATATTACCACCTTTTTAATTATTAATAATTAATTATCTTAAAAAAATGTTAATTAATTACATCATTAGTTTGTTATTTTTGATGATTTCCAATTATTTTTTACTTTTTTTAATTAAACGATTAATATAATTATTTGAATGATTTCTATTATCAATCAACAAGCCAAACTATAGACAAAAATTAAGAAAACTTAATAACTGCTTGAATTATTTATTTATTTTATTCTTATCCAAATCTCAAACTTTAAACATTAATTATTACTTTTGTACATTTATATAAAGAATAGACTGAAATGTGCAAAGTAAATGAATTTAATTTATTTTGGTGAAAACTTTTTTTTAGTTCACACAAAATGAACTAAAGTATTCATTTTATTTTTAACTAAAATGTTTTCTTTTGCATGTTAAATATTATTAAAAAAAGATAAAAATATAGCATTTATTGTACCTGAAACCTTTTACTTTTAATAACATTTAATGAAAAATGCATTTGAATTTATGTCCGAAAGATTGAAATATTTATGTATTTATTTTAACTTTTAATTAATACTCAAAAAATTTAACACTAATTATTGGCAAATCTAAGGCTGCTAAATAAAAATGTGTAATATTAATCAAAAGTTTTTTATTGTATATTCATGAATTCATTTTATTTTTTGACTCCCAAAGTAGTGGTTTTGATCCATAATTGGATGAGGAGTATTTTTCTGTCTATTTTGAACTAGTATGAGACTGGTATATTTCTGACTGATTTCTGATAATTACCATCTTGTAGGACATCCCCATGTTAAAAAATACCAGTTGATTGCATGGAAAAAAGATAGTTGGCAGACTAGTTGGGCATGCGGTTCATACTAGTTGTGAGGTAGTTTACAACTAATATATTTGACTACAGGGATACTGTCCGAAATCTTTAAAGAAGGTGGATCTGTTGTGGAAGGGTTAGTATACTGCCGCACATGCAGTACAGTATACAGGGTGTCCCAGAAGTACCTGGAAAACTTTAGGGGAAGGTAGGAGGGGGCCGAGCTCTCTGATTATCAAAAAATTTTCAGGTAATAGTGTTACCGTTTTTGAAATATTTACATTTTTTGAATTAAAAAAAAATCGCGCCTTTTCAAGTATTTTCTTTAACTGAATCTACAAACCAGACTATACTTAGTAAATTTTCTATGTAAAATACTTCCAGATAGTTGCTTCTCCATACTCGAATGCAATGTAGTTAAAATATATTAAGGAACCATCATAAAATTAGGACTATTTTGGGATTTTTGACTATCTCTGGTGAAAAAAAAAATTTACTGAGCTATAACTTTACATTACATAAAAAAATTGCTCATTAAATAAAGATTTCAGAAAGGTGCCACTCTTACTGTTTCGAATAGAAAAAAAAAGTTATAGCCGCTTTTGTGGGCAAAGGACTGAGACACGCTAGAATGTATTTAACACATTTAAAGTTAAGTTGCTCTTGTTACCGACCAATGGCATGCTAAATAGTACAAAGGTACATTATTACCTGCTCCTGACATTATTTTATGTTACTTACCAGAATTAGTTAAAGTGGATTTTGTGAAATTGAACCCTTCGAACATTGTGTTATTAATACTATGACAGACAACAAGCAGTATGTAATGCCAGATCTGCTCAAAGACTCTTTGCAGAGCGATACCCCAATCGTCGGCATCCGGGTCCTTTCTTGTTTGCTTGCTTGTTAACTATAATTTTTCACTTTTTTAAGGTCGCATACCTGGAAGGCGTGGCGGCGAAACAGGACGTCCTGCAACGGTAGATGTTGAAGTTGTGTTCAGTGAGAATGAGGGAAAGACGGACGGGAATACCAAAAACTACAGTTCACAAAGCTTTAAAAGACCATCGATTACATCCCTACCACATTCAACGTGCTCAGGCTCTACAAGAAAGAGATTACCTGTCGAGGGTTAGATTTTGCCGTGAAATGTTGCGAATGCATGAATTAGACCCCAACTTTTTAATAAAATAATTTGGAGCGATGAACCATCATGTTAATATTTATCATATTAATTTACATAACCTTGACAGTTGGCAGATAGACAATCCTCACGAAATGAGAGAAGATCATTCGCAGTACCGGTATAAAATAAATTTATGGTGCTGCATTTTTAATTGTCAGCACAACGCTCACAGTTATTTAGAGTTCCTTCAGGAACGGTTTCCGACTCTTTTAGAAGATGTACCCTTAAACCTGCGGCGAAGACTATGGCTGCAAAATGACGGGTGCCCTGCTCACTACGGGCGTGAAGTAAGAGCTCATTTAGACGAAAATTATCCTCGCCGATGGATTGGACGATACGAGCCAATAACTTGGCCCGCTCGATCGCCAGACCTGAATCCATTAGATTTTTTCTACTGGGGCTGTCTTAACGACAAAATTTATTCAAAAACTATTTAAAACGAAGAGCATTTGCGGGAGCAAATAAATGGAGCTGCTGCTGAGATAGCCCAATTGAGTTTAAGATCTCTAAAAGCGTATTTTCTTAAAAGGTGTATTAGAGTAGAAGGTCGCGAATTTGAGCATATTTTATTAAATGAATAAATTTTCTTCAAACAACTCATGTACATTTTATTTCAAATGAAGCCATCGTTCACAAAAATATAGATAGATACAGCCTCTAGTCCGAATTCCGGTAACTAACATAAAATAATGTCAGGAGCAGGTAATAATGTACATTTGTACTATTTAGCATGTCATTGGTCAGTAACAAGAGCAACTTAAATTTAAATCTATTAAATACATTCTCGCGTGTCTCAGTCCTCTGCCGACAAAAGTGGCTATAACTTTTTTTCTATTCGAAACAGTAAGAGTGGCATCTTTCTGAAATATTTATTAAATGCGCAATTTTTTTATGTAATGTAAAGTTATAGCTCAGTGCATTTTTTCACCAGAGATAGTCAAAGTTGGGGAAGAAAATATCAAAAAGTTAAAAATCCCAAGATAGTCCTAATTTTATGATGGTTCCTTTATATATTTGAGTATGGAGAAGCAACTATCTGGAAGTATTTTACATAACAAATTTACTAAGTATAGCCTGGTTTGTAGATGCCGTTAAAGAAAATACATGAAAAGACGATTTTTTTAAATTAAAAAAATTTAAATATTTCAAAAACGGTAACACTTTTACCTGAAAATTTTTTGTTTATCAGAGAGCTCACCCTCCACCTACCTTCCCCTAAAGAGTTGTATACAAAATTACTTTGGTATGAAAGGGAGCAACAACCGTACTATGGCAGAGTGGCACAAGTAATGACTGTGTAATAATGACCGAAATTATGTAATTGCAAAAGTGTAAAAACATTGCAAATTATTGTCTATTATTATGGATACTTGAAACTTGGAGACCACTCAAACTTGGATGTGCTTAATCAACAGTCTGGGCGGATGCGCTGGCAGGCGCAAACAAACCTCGTTTTTTTATAATAAAGACTTAAATATTTTCGGAAAACTAGAATTTTGCTTGTTAAATTAACAAAATTTATATTTTACATGAAAATATAATCTTATAATGGACTTTTTTTTTATTTTAAACTTACATTTAAGAAAACTCCATTCAGTGCTATAATTACGATTTGAGTTTTTCAGTTTATAAAACCCAAGCGTTAAGAAGCAAGGCAAAGCCTCGGATGAGACCCGCCTTATGATCACGACCACGGCAAACATTTAAAAGACTACGATTTAAGGGCATGCACCTGGAATGTCCGGACCCTTAATGGGGAAGGTGCCTCTGCCCGGCTGGTTAATGTCCCCGTAAGGACAAAAGCTGACATCACCGCCACCCAGGAAATGCGTTGGACGGGGCAAGGCAAGCAATGTCTTGGACCTTGCGACGTCTGCTACAGGTGCCACGTAAAGGAGCGCAAATTCGGTGTTAGATTTAAGGTGGGAGAGAGACTCCGTCGCCGAGTACTTTCGTTCACCCCGGTGGACGAGCGTCTAGCCACAATCCGCATCAAAGCGAGATTCTTCAACATCTCGCTCATCTTCGGCCATGCCCGACGGAAGAGAAGGATGAGGTATCCAAGGATCTCTTCTATGAGCGCTTGGAGCGCACACTTGGTGACTTTAATGCCAGGGTGGGCAAGGAAGGGATCTTTGGAACCACTGTCAGAAAATTAACCCTCCACGACGAAACCTCCGATAACGGGTTGAGGCTGATCGACTTCGCCGGGGCCCGAAACATGGTAGTATGCAGTACTAGGTTCAAGCATAAAAAGATCCATCAAGCTACGTGGCTGTCTCCGGATCGAAAAACGAGAAACCAAATCGATCATGTTGTGATAGACGGCAGGCACGCTTCCAGTGTTTTAGACGTACGCACACTCCGAGGCCCAAACATCGACTCGGACCACTATCTTTTTGCAGCCAGGATACGCACCCGCCTCTGTGCTGCAAAAAATGTGCGCCCAAATATGCAAGGAAAGCTTAACGTCGAAAAGATGCAATCACAACAGACAGCCAGCGCTTTCGCTACTCGACTCTCACACCTGCTCTCAGAGAGCACTCTTCAAAAAACCGACATATGCGAGCAGTGCAACCACATTTCCCGCTCATTAAGTACCGCCGCCGAAGAAGTAGTCGGATTTCAGCGAGCCCGAAAGAACAACTGGTACAATGAGGAGTGTCAGGAAGCTGCAGAGAAATAAGGTGCCGCCTACAGTGCCACGATGCGATCGGGCGCAACGCGCGCTATGTGGGACCACTATAGGGATCTGAAGAGGGAAGCGAGACGTATTTGCCGCAATAAGAAAAGAGAGGCCGAAATACGTGAGTGCGAAGAGCTTGAAATGCTGGCCGACAGGAAGAATGCCCGAAAATTTTACCAGAGAGTTAGGCGACTTACGGAAGGTTTAAAGACGGGGCGTACTCCTGTAAAAACAATAATGGCGACCTAGTAACCGATGTCCAGAGCGTACTTAAATTATGGAGGGAACACTTTTCCGCCCTATTAAATGGTAGCAGCACGGAAAGTTGTGGAGAAGAAGAACCCGAGCCCGCAGTCGACGATAACGTTCCTCCGCCTGACAATGACGAAGTACGTATAGCAATAACGCGACTGAAAAACAACAAAGCTGCTGGAGCTGACAGACTGCCAGCTGAGCTATTCAAGTACGGCGGCGAGGAGTTGATAAGGTGCATGAATCAACTCTTGTGCAGAATATGGTCAGATGAACGCATGCCCGACGACCGGAATTTAAGTGTGCTGTGCCCAATCTACAATAAAGGTGACCCCACCATACGCGTTAACTACCGCGGGATCAGCCTTCTAAGTATAAGTTACAAGGTCTTATCGAGCGTATTGTGTGAAAGACTGAAGCCCAACGTCAGTGAACTGATTGGGCCTTATCAGTGTGGCTTTAGACCTGGCAAATCCACCATAGACCAGGTATTCACAATACGCCAAATCTTGGAAAAGACCCGCGAGAAAAGAAAAATCAAATGGGTCTGGTGTAAAACAGGACAAGACGAAGTATCTCCTGTCATCAAACAAACAGTCAGCACATTCGCGCCTTGGCACTTACGTCACTGTAGACAGTTACAATCTCGAGAAAGTAGAGAATTTCGTTTACTTGGGAACCAACATTAACACCGATAATAATGTCAGCATTGAAATTCAACGCAGAATCACTCTTGCCAACAAGTGCTACTTTGGACTGAGTAGGCAATTCAGGAGTAAAGTCCTCTCTCGACGTACGAAAACCACGCTCTATAAGTCACTCATCATGCCCGTGCTGGTATATGGCGCAGAATCATGGACAATGACAACATCCGATGAGGCGGCTCTTGAAGTGTTTGAGAGAAAGATTTTGCGGAAGATTTACTGGCCTTTACGCGTTGGCGACGGCGAGTACCGCACACGCTGTATGAGCTTTACAACGATATGGACATAGTGCAGCGAATTAAAATACAGCGGCTCCGCTGGCTTGGTCATGTCGTTCGAATGGATACCGACGTTCCAGCTCTGAAAGTACTCAACTCGGAACCCGCTGGTGGTAGCAGAGGAAGAGGGAGGCCCCCACTGCGATGGAAAGATCAGGTGGAGAAGGACTTGGCTTCACTTGGCGTTTTCAATTGGCGTCAGTTGGCACAGAGGAGAAACGACTGGCGTGCTTTGCTGAACTCGGCTAAAATCGCTTAGGCGGTTACAGCTCCAAAGAAGAAGCTAACTACCTCCTTCTTTTGTTAGGTACGTCTTCTTTGTTTTGCAGTGTTTGCGGTGCTCAATAGGTAGATGAATTGTTCTGGCTCGTTTTTGGCGGTTGGTAGAAGTCCGTGATTTTTACCTTCTTTGTTTTTGCAGTTTGCAGGGAAGTTATTCCCTTCCATGTCTGACCTTAATATTTTGTTGTTGTCATTTTTCTTCTCGTACAGAGGTTCAACAGTACGTCCGATATAGTATTTATTTGCTCATTTATTATTTGCCCTTTGAAGGTCTTCTGTTTATATATTTCCATATTTTCTAATATATTCAATCTTTGTCCTTTATGTTGTGCACGGAGAAGTTCTGTTGTTTGTCCAATCTTTATTGGTGTGCATTTATTTTTGATCATGTGATTCGCGAAGTTCGACTCTATTGCAGCCTCTGGTTTTCATTTTTTCTTTTTTGTACTTAACTATTGATATTATTCTTCATTAAGCATGAATATCAGCATACATTAAAGATGAATATTATACTTAACCTACATTTTGTTCATAAATAACACATAATTATGTATGTTTTATCCTCGAAAAGAACTTTGCTAATCATGAGGCGAAATTCCCCGCAAAACAAAAATGCTGCACACAAGCCAAAAGTACTCCTCGGGGACTAAATGGTGAAAAACTGCGAAAAGGTTTATTACTTTATATACTGTGCATGCAGTAAGTTGCTTAAATAGGCAGGTAACCAAACATCTAATTTGTGTCGACACAAAAAAAGTCACAAGTTTTAAGGACTGTCACAGCAGACGATAAGCAAAAAGCTATCGACACATTTACAGCATGGATCGTTGAAGATTGCCGCCCATTTTTAGTTATTAATGGGTCAAGATTCCTTAAGCTGGCTGTTCGGGCAGAGGAAAGTGGCAGGTTGGCATGCTTGTTGGCCCAGGCTAGCTCGACGGCCAAATGGGGGGGTTGTTTGCCACTTCTCTACCTTCAGCTACAACAAACAAAAATTTTCTGTCTTGCCAATATAAAAAAAAGGAGAAAATGGAAGCCTGTCCCGGTCAGTTGGAGCCATCCCACCCCTTCTAAGTGCCGACGGCACTTAGCCTTGAGTTCCGCCGGAGCTCCTAGTTCATCATGCGAAACCCCCTTTTCCTGACCTTGTCCGTCAGTCAAACGTTTGTCACCTTTTAAATCGTCATGTCACCTGTAATATACCCACGTCCCCTCCGTGTTGGGCCTAAGCAGCACCCACACCAACCTGAAAATTCCTAGCATTCCATATTAAATAATAATACTATGTTCAACCGAATTTCATTAGAATACACATTCATTTATTAAATTGAATCAAAACAAAACCTAACACATAAAATTCCTCTTATACTATTTCTTTACTTCTACTACTAACTGAATCTGAATTTTATGATTATTATTATTATAGATATATGTATATATATATATTTTTTTTTTCTCCCTCTTTTTTTCTTTGCCTAATTATCTAATTCTATTAACAATATCTTAATTATTCCCTAACTCACAAATATCTATCTTTCTTTTGTAGTTTTTTTTTTTTTTTTACTCCGCGCTTTCTACTGTAATTCTTTAAAGTTTTTTTTTTTATTTTGTAATCGTTTTTTTGTATCTAATTATTAAAATCTCAAAAATATGCGTATACATATGCATATATATGCTTAACAAGTGCAAACATGTATGTATGTACATGTATTTATGTGCCTTTGTTACCTCACATAAATATATGTATGTATGTATATATGTATATGCACGTTTTATATTATTATTATTTTTTTTTTACCGTCGGTGACCCTTCCTAATGCTACTGAGTATGTATGTACATATATATGCAGATGTTAAAACAATAGTGACTTCTCAGTTACCAGTATGTGTGTATGTTGTATGTCCACCGATGCTAACGCCAGCATGCAGACTACCTGGGAAGTGTTGGGGGAGAAAAACAAAGCATATGTACATTAGACTGGGTCGAAAAAAAAAGTTGCTAATGTCCGCCCCTAAATTTAAAGATTATGTTG
>NW_023465601.1:0-8523 GCF_013731165.1 Rhagoletis pomonella | reverse complement strand
CCATATTTTTTATATGAATTGTGGTTAATTTTGGAGTACTCCTTGGTTCTTAGGGAGTACTCTTTACACGCATGCATGGAGTAGTCGCGATTTTTGCAGGGATAAGCTGGTGCAGAGACACGAGCTGGTCCGCTACCGCATGACAGAGCAACCATTTTGTAAGTACTCCAATATACCAGACATAGACTACATGGTCCAACGATTTTTGCAGGGACATACACAAATTCCGCGCCTCTGCAGTTTTTCTTTGCTACAGTTGCCAACTTGGTGCTTTCCGCACTAAATTTTTTTATTTTATTTATTTTATTTATATTTTATTTTCGAAAATTTTTGAGTTTAGTGCTGGTGCGTTTTTGGGTGCTTTTTTTCAGTTTGAAGGCACCAAATCTGTAAATCTAAAAAAAGGGGGGGCAAAATTTATAGCAATCGTAAGTTTTGTAAGCAACTTTACAAAAATGGAAAATAAATCGTGTCACAACGACAATCATAAGCGAGAGAGCATACTAATGTTTACCAACAATATACATATGTATGTGGCAGCACTTTCAATCATGCCAGAATTACATTCGGTAATTCGTCATCGCTGGAACCAAGAATCGACCTTTATATGACAAATTTAAACTTTTTCATATATTTTCCGTAAAAAACACTGCGAAAAGAATTTGTCACTGATACAAAATAGAGCCGTTAGTTTGGGCTGAATTTGTTGGTTTTTTCTATTCAAAAAGCAGCAGAATCTCCCTACAGTAAAGTTAATATCTAACGAACCTTTTGAAAAAAGAGAATAATCGAAATAGGGTGGGATTTGAAGAGTAGACAGCGTTTTCGGACACAAAAATATTATTCCCACTATGTGCCAGTGGATAATACGCTCAAATAAGACCCATTAAAAAGGGAAATCACATTTTCTTTAGTTCACAAGATCATAAGAGACTGCAGTGTAGATTTAAACTACCACATAGTTCATGAAACTTCATTTCTGCTTTTTGCTTTCGTTTGATAGGAATTGTAGATAAAATTAATCAAAGGGAAGAAAATTTTATCATTTAAACAGTCAGGAAAAATTAATAAATTTTGCTTACATCTAAGACCCTGTCTCCACAGGAAAACACTGATGTCGTGATAACCATGTCACAAAATATATTTCCAATGGAGACCGCCTATTTCTCATGGGCTGCAATATATCAGCGCTTATTGCTTAACATCTATTGCAGGCAATTTGATAGTTTGACAACCATATTTTCATTTGAAAGAAAGTGTTCTGGTGGTAACATCGTTGAAATTTTGATATTAATTCAATATAAGAATCCATTCCCTATTGGATTATTTATGATTACGTTTTTGGAAATTATTCAGCAAATTTTTTTAAGATTAAAATGTTTTTAAACACCGAAATTGGTGGCGTCATTCGGCAAATGTTTATACCAAGACATCAAAGTGCCCACACACAAAAACTTGCAATCATAATGCTCGTCAAAATGACAGTTGGTAGGCCATCGTTGTTTGCCTGGTGACCTCTGCGGTAAGCTAAACGGCAACTCTGGACACAGCTGCAAATTAGAAAATAAGAACAAGAATCTTAACGTCACTTGAACGAAAATATTTGAATTTATAGAAAATGGAATAAATTCGACCGTTGAGCAAGAAACAATGATTTTTATTAATTTGAATCGGCATCACTACAATAAAATTTTTCTTGCATACAAAGTCCATTAAACACTCCAATAAAAATTGTGTGCTTTTTTCGAGAAAAACGCGATTTTTCTTGGGTTTTAATGCTTTTTCAAATTCAAAACTTGGCAACGCCCCACTCAGAAAAAACATTCCTTAATGCTAGGAAAAAGGTATATAATTCTAAGGAAATGTTACCTTGAAATGGCTCCAATGACATGTAAGGAAAACACAATTCCTTATGCCGAATTTCCACTAGGCATTGAAATGACAAAAAATTTATGCCATTTAAAGAAATGCCATGTGGAAATGAACGTAATGACACGGGTATTTCTTAATGCCCAACTTTGTGATTTGTAATTTTTGCCATTTAATACCTAGTGGAAATCCGGCATTAATTTTTAAGAAAAATTTACTTGCCATTTCATCCCCCGTGAAAGTGACAAAGCTCTGGAATGCTAGTCGAGAGATACAAGCTTCGAGTCTCAGAGCAGGAATTTTTTAAACATCTTTTTGTATATTTTTATTTTTATTTTTTTAATTGTAATTTTTTAAATGTATTTAAAAAAAAATTATCTATTTTATTTTTTATAGTATTTGAGTATTTAGGGTTTTCCATATATGAAATAAATTTTACAATTTGTAATTTATATTTAAATTGAAATAATTGACTTACCTTACTCTAACCACCTCCAACCGGACTCGAACCTGCGATCTCAGAACCAGAGGCAGTAGTCTTCACGTGACGCCACAGCCGACATTTGCCAAGAAGGCAATTAACTTTGCCTCAACAGCACTGACAGAAAATTTACTTGCTCAAATTAATGACGCCCTATTTTTAGCATGCACCTGAATTAAGGAAAAACTTCTCAAATTGAGTAAATTTTTCGTGATATTAAGAAAAAAACAGTAACTCTAAAATAAGGATGCTGTTTTCTTGTTTTAAGGAAATGCTTTTTTCTGAGTAGGGCATGATATTTTGACCAGCTTTGACTATTTTTCTTTTGTCTGTTTAATGTTTATTAATCTTAAAAAAAATATAGCTCATTATCTTGCGTAAACCATATACATATGTCGAAATTTCAAACTTTGTAGAAAAATTAGGAAAATTCGATCAAATTTTACTACAAAATTTTTATTAAGAATTTTGAAATAATACTAGTTTGCGTTTTATACCCAATTAAATTATAGGTAAGAAAGTAAGTCTTAATTGGCTTATAATTTGCGTTGATTTGTGATAATTTTTTTTTTTGGGTATGGTAAAAAAAAAAAAATTGTCGAACATACTTTGTATGGAAGAAAATGGGTGACACCGTCAGGAAAAAAATTTGAAAAATCAACCTGAATTCTTAACCAATTGAAACTTGCAGCTGCTTAATCTGGAACTTAATAGGCTATAAATCTGCATACTGAAATTCCCAATAAAAAGTTTGTTGTTGTTGTAAAAATTTTCCAGATTTTCTACAAAGTTTGAAATTTGGTTAAAGTCCTGAAGTTGTGACTATAATAGTGAACACTTGCTTTATTTAACACAATATGATGTGGCCAAATGATGAAGTGGAGTTGGAAGAAGAAGAAAGTTGGGAACTAAATACAGAATCCTCGAATGCAGCTAGCACTGGGTTCTGCCCTCCACCCGTCTTATTCCGCTCGGCAATCACTTTGCGCGCACGTGACCTCAACTGCTTGCGCCAGTTTCGCGGGCTCTAAAATTATACACCATTTTCAATATATCTACAAAAATGTGCATAAAAAGATAATGCTTCTTACCTTTCTCCAAGCATCGGAGCTTTTAGTGGGCCCCACCATAGCGTTTAAATTTGTCGCGATCTCCTGCCACACATCTGCGATGAGATTTGGCGTTGTGGGCGGTTCTTGCCTTGTAGCAGCTGGGGATGGTCGTTTATATAGCTCACATACCAACGAAATTGGAATTAGTTGGTTCTCGCATATTTCCTACCATCAAAAAATAATTATTTCATAAAAATTTACAAAAATACTTTATTAGAGTATTACTTACTTGTGCACCTCCATCTTGTTTTTGCTTGTAAATTGACATTCAACTTTCTACCACATGCCAATAAAGGGCGGATGGTGAGTTTCGCACTGCAGACAGCCTTACCAGAATGCCGGTTACACGAAGTGGTAACATTTTTCGGTAATAATTTACTGGTAATAAAATGCCCGGTAACGTGCAGAATAGACCCGTTAGTATTATATAATTAACAAGACTTAAATGATCGGGTGTTTTTACAAATATGTAAAAAAATATTATCCGAGCTTAGTTCGAGTCCCGAAAAAAGGTAAATTACAAACAGTTTTCTACAAGCTTTTTGGTTGCTGTTAGACTTACACGATTTTCTCAAGCGCTAAAGTATATATGCAACAAAATTAATAAGAAATTAGAAAATGTGTTCATGTGAATGTATGTACATAGGTATATATCGATAGCTGAGTGGAATATCGACCTATCTCGGCAGGCGGTTCGAGAGCTAGAGCTGGAAAACTATCAATAGTCGTGGCCATCGATAGATTCGATAGTCGATATTCACAACCATCGATAGTATCGATACTATCGAAAATGTCGACACTATCGATAGTACTATCGATAGTTTCGATTAAAAAAGTCCAAAAATTAAACATAACAACTTTTATTGAAAATGAGATCAGAATTGCTAAAATATGCCCATATTTTTGTTAAGGAACAAAAGCTTTTCAAAGATTTTTGGTTTCAAGCAGCATCTGCGCTCTGAAATTATTTGCCCTGCTTTGCTAAATGCCCTTTCCGACTCACAAGATGAAACAGGTACCGCCGTCTTTTACTCTTACTGAATAATGCATATATGAGTGAAAACTATCGATAGTTCTTACAAAACCATTGATGTTTTCGATAGTCAAAAACCATTGATACTATCGATAGTGCCATCGATAGTTTTCTAGCTCTATCGAAGGCTCAAAAAATCGCTCAAGAACGCCCTACTTCAGAATTTAATTGAAGAACGCTCTATCTCAGAATTTGTTTAAAAAAATGCCCTTTCTCAACTGAGCAGCTGAAATAGGGCGTTTCCGAGCCGAATTCTGAGATAGAACGTTCTTCAACCATAATTTTAAAATATGGCGTTCTTGAAAAATTTTCAGAGATAGAGCCGAGATAGGTTGAACTTCTACTCAGCCGTTGATATGTGCACACATACACAGGGTTCGGATTTGCCTCATTTTAGCCCCTCGCTCGCTCGTTAGTTTGCTCTGAGCTAGCGCAACACACGAGCAACACGCGAGGCTGTTTGCAAATGAGCACTCGTTAAGTACGAGCGCACGCGCTGAGCAGCCAGCGAGCGAGTAAGCAAACGAGGGCAGCGCAAGAGTAGAGCGGCAAGCAAACGAGGGCCTCATTAGCTCTGCCCTCGCGAGGGCGTCGTTGCGAGCGAGGCACTCATTTGCAGCAGCAGACGAGCGAGGCGAGTAAACGAGCGAGGTAAATGAGGCAAGCAGGTTAGACAGGCAAACGCGTTGTTTGGTCGGCAAAAATGTATGGGATAAAAATTGCAGCAACTAAGAATTTCGAGTAAAGGATTGTATGCACGCATGCAGATATGTATATACATACATATGTACATATGTGTATAGATTCGTGCTATTTGGACCAGTCTACTGCCTATCTACTAGGTAGGCACATATGTGCATACATATCTATGTAGGTATAATGTTTTTAATGTTCAATAATTTCTTATAAAATTTCAACTTATACACTTAGGTCTCTTTTTATGCGGTTCTTTTTTATGCGGATTTGAATTTATGCGGTTTTTCAAACATTTTTCACTGTAGCGATTTTGCTTTTTTGAGAGCTTTTATTACTTTTTTTCAATATGCAAGGGGCAATGCTTCTGATAAATAATTTGTTGTTGTATTCTTACATACAAGTAATTACTAAGTAATTTGACTAAGTAACTATGTTACATATGTATAAATGAGAACATAATATTTATAAAAATCATTATTTTGTCTTTCATTTCATAAATGAGTAGGACATCAGCATTTTCAAATGAATATTCCTGGTTTAGCCCCATACATATATATGTATGTAGGATAATACAAACTACTATTTGATAATTAAGGCTGGTCCACATAAAACTTTCGCGTTGACTTTGTAGTTGGCGTTGGTTTGACAGAACGCACGTTAAAAGTATGCGTTCTACAATGAAGCTTGGCAGAGACTACTTTGGCCACTAAATTAACATATTAACGAGAAATAAATTAATATTTCATATCAATAATAGCATGAAAAATATATTTCTTGCCTTCATTTGATTAAAAGGAAAAAACATTTCATTTAATTTTATTTATTTGCAACAGCTGGCGACCGACGCAGCGATCTTTCTGCTTTGTGTTGGCCTTAGCGTTGCCAAATTTTGGATATGTGGACGGCTGCTTTGAAATTCGCCGCCAACGCAACGCCAAAGTTGTATGCGAACCGGTCTCTATTCTTTGTTTACGCAATTTTTCCCATGTCTACATATCCATATATACATGCATACATATGTACACATGTCCTTGAACAACAGGCCACAAATAAATTTTTTCACCAAGGATTATATTTCATTCAGGTATACAGCATAACTGCTACAAGTAGAAAACTATTTTGGGGGTGTTAGCAAGTGCTTACTTGTTTTTTGTTTCTGCTGCACAAACGATTATAATATCTTCGTTACTTACTTTTCTCTGTAAAGACAAAATACAGTGTTATCTGGCTGGAGTGAACACCCGATGCTACGAACACCTCGAAAGAGTGAACATGAAAATTTTTCCATTGAGTACTCTATAGAGTGAACAATTTTGAGTCTTTGTAGAGTGAACAAAATTTAAAACCAATTCCTTCCAAATTCAAAACTGTAACGACAAATTTAATGACAAAAAGGTTAATCCCTTCGCCAGGCCGACCCCGTAAATCCCCGTATCAGGGATCTCAACTCGGAGATTCGGCAACTAGTGAACGTACATAAGCGGAAGAAGTGGGAAGACCATCTGAAGACCTGTCACTTCGCCTCTGGTGTGAGCAAGCCTTGGTCAACCGTGAGGTGATTGTCCACCGGGGAAACCGTCTAACAAAGGAGAGTCTTCTCCCCGATAGCTCACCTTTCCCCGGTAGCGAAGACACTAGAGGCCCTCCAACTTCCGCACTACACAAATCACTGGACCCCAGCGAAGCATAAGCATGGGTTCCGTAAAGTGCACAGCACAACAACAGCACTTGACGCCATAAACTCCCAAATAATTCGTGGCCTTAACCGAAACCCCCCATGTGAGAGAACTATTCAAGTAACGCTACTAGAAAACAAACGGTGGACTGCGAAATACCTGAGTGGTCGTCAGTGATCTTTGGAGACAAATCGATCAAACCTAGGAAAATGAAGCAGCGAGTTCAACAGGGTGGTGCCCTTTCCCCACTACTGTTCAACTTTTACATTTCTAAGCTCCCTCAACCACCAGAGGTAGTCTCGATTGTCTCTTATGCTGACGTTTGCTCGATAATGGTTATTTCACCGAGCTTTCTCGCTTCGTCACTGCACGGAGCCTAACACTCTCCCCTACAAAATCCTCAGCAACGCTTTTCACCACTTCGACGAAAGAGGTCAGACTGCAACTGGGTATTCTCGTCGATGACGAGCCAATTCCGACGTTGAATAACCCGAAGATCCTCAGAGTAACCTTCAAAAGTCTGCTCTCTTTCTCGGCGCATACAACCGCAATTGTCAATAAAGTACAAAGCCGCAACAAGGTCCTCAAGTCGCTTGCCGGCAGCACGTGGGGCAAAGACAAAGAAACGTTGCTGGCAACGTACAAGGCAATTGGCCGCCCGGTTCTGAACTATGCAACGCCTGTGTCGCTATCGGGGACTAGTAGGACGCAGTGGATGAAACTGCAGACTTGCTAAAACACGGCACTCAGACAGCGACAGGATGCCTTCTGATGTTGCCGAAACACCACCAGCGCAACGAGGCCAATATGCTCCCGATTAAGGAGCATAACACAATGCTCTGCAAGCAATTCCTAGTAGGGTGTCACCCGGGTGTTAGGTACCCGAACAGACATCTGCTTGCGGAAGAACCATCGCGACGGCACGTTAGAAAGCCGTCTGCCTCGGGAGACTCGGACCCCATAGCCCAACTTCGATCGGGCTACTGCAGCAGGTTGAACTCATACTTGAGCAGAATAAATGCTGATGTGCCAAATGAATTCCCCGCATTCGGAGAAAAGCCCCATGACTCGCAGCATCTCTTCACATGCCCACTAAACCCCACCCTGCTAACGCCTCTGGCCTTATGGACAGACCCCATCGAGGCTGCACGCTTCCTGGGTCTACCGCTAATAGAGCTTGACGACAACGATACAACATCCACCGGAAACATGTGTTGGCATTAGCTGAGGGAAAAGACGACATTTCCGAGTACTTAAAAATTTAACTTCAAACGACGTACTGCGCAATAAAATTGATTTTAAAGAACAAAAAAACTCAATCTGGATATAGTGAACAATCTGCATTTTATGAACTGGTCTTGCATTAATTAGTTCACTCGACCCAGATAGCACTGTACATGCATATGTACATACATATATAAATGCATATATACATAAATACCCCTGCAAAAATCGTTGGACCATGTATTCTATTTGTGGTATATTGGAGTACTTACAAAAGTGTTCCTCTGTCATGCTGTAGCGGACCAACTCGTGTCTCTGCGCCAGCTTATTGTTTGTTATCCGATCGCTGCTCATGTTTTAACGAAATGTGATTGAAGTTGAGCATTTGAAAGCACATTTGCATGTCTGGCTGTAGCTGAACGTGTAGAGATG